>NW_024870897.1:365000-477500 GCF_019054845.1 Dipodomys spectabilis | reverse complement strand
TGTGCACTCATCTTGTCTTTGTGAGACTATATTCCAGGGCTCATATACAGTGCTCAATATAATTCAGGAGTCTTTCTGGCAGACAACTAGGGCACTGAACCTAATGAAATGTTCCACGGAGGGCAATGATGGGTCTATGATGCCTTTTCTAGTTTTCTGGAAGCTTTGGAAATCCAAGCACATGTTGTATATCACAAAGCTTCCAGTCATCTATGGCTGGTGAAACTCTTCTGATTTTGAAACCTTTGACCTCTCCTAGTTGGGCTCTGGATGACTAGGTTTTGGGGTTGAACACAGGGCCTGGGTGCTGGCAATGAGCTCAGAACAGAAGTCTAGTGCTTTACCATTTTGTGTCACAGCTTCACTTCTGCTTTCTCTCTCTGTGTGTGTGTGTGTGTGTGTGTGTGTGTGTGTGTGTGTGTGTGTGCATATTCTAGTCCTGGCGCTTGAACTCAGGACATGAGCACTGTACCTAGTTTCTCTTCTACAAGGATTGCCCTCTCCTACTTGAACCACAGAGGCACTTTAGGCTTTTTCCTAGTGATGTGGTCCTGAGAAATCATATATGCAAAACACTCTACCCCTAAGGCACATTCCCAGCCCTCTACTTCAGTTTGTTAGTGTGTATCTATCTTTTTTTTATTATTGTCGGTTGGAGGAGTGGAAAGCTGGCCCTGGGGGCTGTCTCTGAGCTCTTCAGCTCAAATCTTATTGCTCTACCACTTGAGCCACAGAGCCACTCCTGGTTTTCTTGTGGTTCATTGGAGCTAAGTGTCTCAAGGGCTTTCCTACCCAGGCTAGCGTTGAGCCATGATCCTCAGATCTCATCCTCCTGAGTAGGTAGGATGATCAGCATGAACCATAAGCACCCAGCTATCACTTCATGTTTCTTAGTGGTGAATTGGATATAATAGTCTCATGGAACCTTTTGTGTCTGAGATAGTTTGGAACCCAGATCCTCAGATCTCAGCTTCCTGAGAAGGCAGGATGACAGACCTCTGCTATAGAACCCTAGGCCGTGACACTCTGTTGCAAGAGGTTCCTTGGCTCCACGTGGTGAAGTGCTATCCATGAGCCCAAGAGGTAAGTGTCAGTGCTTAGGCCCTGAGTTCAAGGTTCATGACTGAGAAAAACAAAACAAAACAAAACAATTGTCTGCAGGAAACAACTCACTAGTCTTCAGTAATACATAATTTTGCCCCTCCCATGGGGACATATCTGAGTGTCAATATTCTTGTCTGCATAATCATCTCAGTTGTGGAGTTCTTACAAGGACAAGATGAAAGAATACACCCTTTGATGGACAAGACATATAACACTCTTTTTTATTCTGTCGTGAGGCTTGAATTTTTGGCCTGAGCTCTGTCCCTCAGCTCTTCAGCTCAAGGCTAGTGTTCTACCATTTGAGTTACAGCACCACTTCCGGTTTTCTTGTGGTTTATTGGAGATAAGGTTTTCACCGACTTTCCTGCCCGGGCTGGTTTTGAACTGCGATCCTCAGATCTCAGCCTCCTGAGTAGCTGGGATGACATGCATGAGCCACCGGTGCCTGCCTCCACATAACCCTCTTTACAGGGTTCAGCAAAGAGCATCTTGTGAAAGACTCATCATCCAGCACCCAATGCAGGACTCAACACACTGAACTCGGTGAAGGACTCAGCACATATCCTGTGCAGGATTCAGCACACAGCACCCTGTGAGGGACTCAGAACCCCAGGAAGGACTCATCACATAGCTGTATCCCACAAGCTGTCATTAGTATTAGGGTGCTTTCAACAGTATCACCATTCTTTCAGAAACACATCACAAACTGCACAAAGTTCACATCTAATCATTTAGAGGGGTATTTTTTTGGGGGGGGGAGTCACCCACAGGGATTGCACTAAAATGTTGGGGGTAATATCCTAAGATCTTTTGCTCAAGGCTAGAGCTCTACCATTTTGAGCCACAGCTCAGATTTTCACAGACATCCTGCCAGGGCTGGATTTTAAACCCACCAGTGTCAGGTCTCAGCCCCCATGTATCTTGGATGACAGGGGTGAACAAGCCAGCAGTATCTGGTTCCATGGCGCTTGGTTGCAGTGGTATACATCTGGCTATTCAGATTAGATTGCAGTTGTCAGCATCAGACACCCAGCTTGCTCTGTGATGAGGTATTTGAAGTCCTATTCTTATAGAGTTACAGTCACAACATTCAATCTTTTTTGGTGCCCATCCTGGGTCTTGAGTAAGCCTCTAGACACAGTCCCTAAGATTTTATGCTCAAAGCTAGTGCTCGACTGCTTGAGCGACAGCACAACTTCCGGATTTTTATGTGCATGTGGTAGTGAGGAATCGAATCCAGGACTTTGTATGTGCTAGCCATCACTATAGCACTGAGCCACAGGAGTGATGTGTATAAACAGATAAATGTGTAGATCGGCATATATATATGTCTACATATATATGTAGATGTATAAATATATATATATATATATGTATAAAACAAGAGAAAGATGAGTGTATATTATTAAATTACATAAATTATATTATTGCCAATTATTGAAAAATTATTCCTTCCATTTTTAAGTATCATGGTTGAATACATAATAAAGTATTAATTGAAAATTAGTCAATGTAGTGTAGTTGTTGTGTATAATTTTATAGTATACTCATACACTAACTACTAATTTAATTGTTACGTTTATAACATTTGTATGGATGTATTTTGGAATGCGTTTCTTAGAATCTCCCGCCAATCATTAGTGGCAGTCCCAGGATTTGACCTCCAGGCTTAAGTTGAGGTTTCGGCTATGGCTATCATAATAGCCAGCCAAACATCAGCATGTAAGATCATGTACACATTCTGGGCCTTGTCATTTAGACCCAGGATGGTCACAATGCAAAGCAAAAAAATGTAAAACCACCTTCTTGAACTTCTCTGTTTTATCTTTCTCCTTTTTATTTTTATTTTTTGCTAATGCCGAGATTTGAACTTGGGTCCTAGGATCCCAAGCTCAGCTGTGGCAGAGATGCCAAGACCTGAGTTCAAGACCCATGTTTGGCCAAAAAACATAATAAAATAAAGCCCTGGATGGAATTTTTTTGGAATTTTTTGGAATTTTTCTGGCTGGCATGGGATTTGAACTCAGGGTCTGGGTAACTCTGTGGCATTGTGGGTGAAGGGGAAGCTCTCGGTCCTTGAAGACAAGAAATTCAGACCAGTTCCCAGGCTCTGAATTGACGCCACAGCACTGGAAAAAATAATATTCATATATGATCACTGTTTACATACATGGGTTTAGTAAGTATGACATTTATTACCCTTATTTATTTATTATTATTACACATATAACATTTCATTTATTACATCCTATCACGAGTATATATTTGCATATGGATTATACATCATACTGAGACCCAGGATTTTTTTTTCAGGAAAAAAATGTGTCGAAAGTGGTTTCTTCCTACATGAATAAATTTTTGGCGATGCTGGGATTTCAACTCACGGCCTACAATAGCTAATCCATAAATGGGGTCACAGTCTTAGCACACCAGCCTCTGGCAATCTGAGCTGCCAGGAAGTTCTAAGGACCTGTGATCAAGCCACAGTAGTGCCCTATATATATATTGATAGATGTGTAAAAGGCTATATATATACATATATACACACACACACACACACACACACACACACACACACACACACACACACATATATACAGAGAATGGTTGAATGAAAAAGGGAAAAGTCCTGTAAGGAAGGAAGTGGTTTGATAGCAGAAGGAGAAAGACCTGGGAGGAGAAGAAGTTGAGGGAGGGCAGGAGGTAAAGGATGGCAACTGACGACCCATTCAAAGCAGTTCAGGCCTGTGGAGAGTGAAGAGGCCTGAAGAGAAGAAGGAACTGGTAGAAGGGAGAAAGGGAAAGACCTCAAAGGAAGTATAGTTCTGTAGTGGAAAGACAAAAGAAAGGGTAAAAAAGGCTGGCCCTTTGATGTTTGGAGTTTTGGATTTCATAATTTTGGGGGTTGGTGGTTAGGAGAACACTTATGATATTAAATGTGTCTCTATGGATTCTCTTGAACTATAGAGGTCTTAATTTTTCGAGACCCCCATCGAGATAATCCATTTGGATGGCATCAGGCCTTGGCCTCAGGGAAAAATCCTCATAGGTGAGAGTGTCAGCACTCAGGGTTGAGAGTCTACCTCAAGTGTTTGTCTCCGGAGGAGAATCATGGACAAAAAGTCATTTAGGGTCCTCTAGGGGTGTGTGGGCAAGCTTGTCAGCCTGATTGGGGATCCCCTCTGGAGGTCATCTGTTGCTTCCTTGGGAAGCCATCTGGGAACTCCTTGAGAGGTCATGCAGGGCTTCTTTGGGAAGCCATATGGAACCTCCTTGAGAGGTCATGTAGCCCTTCCTTGGGAAGCCATCTGGAACCTCATCAAGACTACATCTGCAACTTCCTTGAGAAGCCATCTGAGACCTACCCTGGAGGTCATCTGGAGCCTTCTCCTGGGGCCATCTTGGACTTTCTCCAGAGGTCATTTGGGGCTTCCTCAGGAGGTCATCTGAGACCTCTATAAAAGTAGTGATTGGGAAATAAGGGAAACCATGGACCTAAGTTTCTTTGGGCCTGGCTTACTTCACTTAATATAATTTTTTCCAAGTCTTTCCATTTCCTAACAAATGGGGCAAAGTCATTCTTTTTGGTGGAGGCATAGAATTCCATTGTGTATATATACTACATTTTCTTGATCCATTCATCTACTGAGGGGCATCTGGGTTGGGGCTTCCTTAAGAGGCAATCTAGGACCACCTCCTGAGGTCATCTGGAGCTTCTTTTGGAGGTCATCTCAGGTTACCTTGATAAGAAATATATGGCTATCTTCGGACATCATCTGGAACTTCCTTGAGAAGCCATATAGGATGTTATCTGTGGCTTTCTCAAGAGGGTTATCTTGAACCTTCTCTGGAGTTCATATGTGGCCTCCTTGAGTGGCCATCTGGGAGCTACTGGTGAGGTAATCTCAGCCTCATTGAGAGGACATCTGGGACCTCCTTTGGAAGTCATCAGACACTTCCTTGGGAAGCCATTTGGAACATCCATGAGAGGTCATCTAGGGCTTCCTAAGGAGGACATATGTGACATCCTCCAGAGGTCATCTGCGACCTCCTCAAGAGGCAATCTGGAATGTCCTCTCTGTCATCTGGGACCTCCTATAGAGGTCAACATTGAGAGATTTGGGGCATGTGGGTTAAGTGTCTGTGGCTATTGTTCTGTGTGTGCATGCTGATAGTTCTGTGTCCTGTATGACCCTCGGTTTACTCCTTTTCTCAGGATGGGAGAACAAGGCCTAAATTTGTCATATCCAAAAAATATTCTCCCCCAGGGTTACAGAATCCCTCAGAGGAAGATGCACTGATGTACTCTTTCTCCTATTCTTTGCCATCAGCACCTCTAATGTTAAGTCCTCCCATGCGAAATTTGGTTACTTGTACCATCCTGAGGTGGTACAGTATGGTATGTTACCCTTATTACCCTTGAGACGGGAACATGGAGGAGATGGTGGGCAGGTCCCCTTTTTAATATATGGTCCCTTTACAACTAGTGACCTGTATTACTGGAAACAGCAAAATCCATCCTTTTCAGAAAAAAAAAAACAACCAGGGCTCATTACCTCATTAGAGACAGTAATTTTCACACACACGCACAACTGGGATGAGTGCCAGCAAACTTTACAGATGATTTTCACCTGGTAGAAAAGGGAGTGAATACTGCTCAGTAACTTGAATGTGGTCCCTGGACCGGACAGTAGCTCCACTATTGAACCAGACCATTTGGATCAAGTCTTTCCCCAGATTTATCCAAGCTGAGACTAACAGCAATTGAGGTATGGAGGTGCTTACCAATTATTGCCAGGTTTGGTTAGCAGTGATACCGCAGAGGCTGGAAAGCCAGAAAGGTGAGTGAGATGGGAGAGTTCCCCAGCGAGTACCCTAATGCTTTTCTGAAACTTCTCCCAGAAGCCTATAGGACCTATAAGCCTATAGATCTTGAAGCCTTGGAGAATCAAAGAGCCCTAAATATGGCTTTTGTTAGTCAGCCCCATATCTTAGAAGAAAGCTTCAAAAGTTATAAAGTTTTGAGGGAAAGGTGTATTTTGAGTTGGAAGTGGTTGCCCAGTGGGTGTTTGACAACAGAGGTACCCTGGAAAAAAAAGAGTAAGAAGGGAGTTTGAGTTTTGGTAGGAGCACCAGAATAGGGATCAAGAAACCCTTGGCAAAGACAGTACAATTCATTTGCAAATGGCAGTAGGGAACCTCTAGGACTAGATCAGTGTGCTTATTGCAAGAAAAATGGACATTGGAAAAAGGAATGTCCAAGGGGGAGAAAGATTGAAAATGACAGGTTATGTAATCCCATTAACACCTGGAAAATGTGATTGTATCTCTGGAGAAACATGCAAAGGAGCTTGAGGCTCTGAATTCCAACTGTGTTTAATTTAAAAACAGCTGTATAAAATTAAGAAGAAATGTGACAAAGAAAAAAATTCACACACTTCTATCTCAAAACACAGTTTATAAAATACTGAATCTCCAATATGTGCTAAACAAAACCCACTAAGAGGTTAAAAGCAAATAGAAGAGAACACTGGAGAAACCAGAGAATTATTGACGTGAAGAAAAGCTTTGAAGATATAAATTACGAACTTGTGAGAGTCAAAAATGAGAAGAAAATCCTCAAAAGGAACCTAGAAAACAGTCAGAATTAAATGAAATTCAAGTACATTAGCCTGGGTGAGCATGAGGCAAGTTAGGGGACCACAGGACAGAGGCCAACAGAAGCACAAGACAGCAATGCTACCATCCTTGCTAACCACAAGTGAGGCCAAGAAGAGATACTGATGCTTCATTAAGAAATAGTGGACATAATAAAAGAGCTGGACCTGATATAAGAATGTATTAGCCTGAAGTACATGTTGATTATAAGCTTTGAAGAGTGTCACCAGATATTCAAAACAACAGAGAAAGAAGATAAGAATAGTTATAGAGAAAGACGAGGAAGTGCTATGTCATAGAAGATGAGGCCAAGAAAAGTGAACAGGAAATATCAGGCTCAAGAAAGAGATTGTTACTCTTCAGTAAGAGTTAAAGGACCACATGGTCTGATAAAGAATGCCGGGGAAAGGAAAAGAGCATTGGGAAGAAAAACAGAAGCGCTAAACAAACAGTTGAAAGATCTGTCACAAAAATACAGTGAAGTGGAAAACTAGAAAGAGAAACTACTAGAGTAAAAAGCCAAAAAGACTGCTGAGATCTTCACCATAAATGTAATGCAGAAATATCATGTCCCAATGGAACAGGTGGAGGTGGGAAAATTTACCTCTCAATAGCACCTTTGTGAACTTAAGGAAGGAGCTGAAGAGCAAGCAAAGGGGTTGTGAGAAGGAACAGCAGTTGGCCAGTCAAAGGAACTCTCATGTGACCCTGCCAAAACATTTGCAGGTTAAGGAGCACATTGAGAAGGAGAGTGGGATCATGAAAGCAAGTTTGAGAGAAAAGGAGGAGAATAAAATGGAAGAAGTATCCAAGGTTCAGAGTACTATACAGGAGTTAAAGAAACTAGAGACCCTAAGATACAGAGAAACATCTGAGCTGGTTAGGTAGCTTGAGAGACCACTCTAAAACCAACGGGGTCTCTAGAGCTACTAGTTCTTAAGATTAAAGGAAGAAGCAAAAACAGTGGTAATAAGTGTGCAAATTTTGAAACTAAACTTGGGAAAAATGCATACAGGCTTAAGCTGTCAGTTTATATGTAGATATTTGCACCAAGGTAAATTGCCCGAGGCTACTGCCTAAGACTGATCTGAAAACCAGTGGGGCCTCAGCCTGACAATCCTTTGTAATGTGTATAGGTAATTTCCAACAGGTAAAAGCTGAAAAGCTGGAACAAATGGAAAGAATTCATATGTGAGGAACCTCAGATGGTGAATTGGGCAAGTGGACTTCACAGAGGTAAAGCCTGGAAAGTATGGGTATTGGTATCTATTATAATGGTGGACACTTTTTCAGGCTGAGCTGAGGCATGTAATAATTCCTTGATTTGACTTACCCTTAGGTGTGGGGTCCGAAGTTGGCACTGCACTCATGGCCTAAGTTCTCAATTATTAACTAATGCCCTAGGAATAAATTGGAAGTTACAATCCATATATAGACCTCAGAGTTCAAGGCACTAGAAAGAATGAGTATGACCTTAAAGGAAACTTTAACTAAATTAAATACAGAGACTGGCCATGGCTACGTAAGTCTCCTTCACTTTGCTCTTCTTCAAGCAAGATGTAACCATTATGTTAAAGAATTTAATCCCTTTGAAATACTTTAGGATATACCACCCGCTTTGTTCCCTAATCTTGTGAAGGCTATATTAACAGAAATGTCTAACTACAAATTGCTGGCTTTACAACATATTCTTTTATGTACCTATCCTTTGGTAACCAAGGCCCACTTGCCGCCTAAGAAAAATTCCACCTGAGAAGGAGGGGCCAAGATGGCAATGGAACAGCAGGGAAACACCACAGCTCTCTCCAACCAAAAACAGTGTTTGGCTTTCAATGCTCTGTTTCACCAAGTGACACCCTCCCCCCCCCCAAAAAATGCAATTGCTCAGAGAGATATAGGAAGTGATAAAAGAAAAGGGAAAAACCTACACAGACAGTAAAGTGGGAAGACCCTTCCCCCACCCCTTGTTGTGATGGGGCTCTGTGCTGAGCAGCTTAAGTTGTGGGGATTCGTGCCAGGCTGCTTAAGTATCCTGGCTCTGACCCTCCAAAGACCACACACAGGCAAGCATCCCAAGGCTCCCAGAAGACTCCCAAGGTACAGTGCCAATCCAGAGAATACAAACAGAAATCTCAAATGCAGAGCCGGCATGAAGACTTCCCTCAGTGGCCCTGGCACGGCGCCTCTGCCTGGTTGGTGCAAGCAGCCCAATCCAGTCTGGAACAGCAGCAGCTTTCAGCAGTGGTGAATGACCCTAGACTCACACTGTGGTACTTCTGTCCTGCTGGTTTAAACAGCCTAGCCTAACCTGGAGCAGCAGCAGCAGAAACTGGCAGTGGCAGCAAACCACCAAGACTCCGGGCACGATGCCTCTTGGCACTAGCCCACAGGAACAGCCCAGACCAGCCCAGGGCGGCAGCGGTGGCTAAGGTGGCGACAGCTGCAGTGAACAACTCCAGACCCCTGGTGGTTTGTGCCTCTCCATACTGACCCACATAAGCGGCCCAGCCAAGCCAGAGGCAGAGTAGTGTCTAACACCTGACTCGTGGTGGAGTGTCTGGCTTGCATATGTGGCCCAGCTGATCCTGGGGCAGTGGCAGCAGCTCAAGCAGTGCATCAGTTGTGGCAGCAGCAGTGGCATCGACAGCGGCTGTGAACAACTACAGACGTGCAGTGGGGTGCAGCATCTCTCCATACTGGCTTGCATAAGCAGCTCAGCCCAGCCCATGCTGGCAAAGGTGGTGAACAGCCACAGACTTGAGGCAGTGTGTGGTGCTGAACTACCCCAGAAAATCCTCATGAACATTCTTGCCTGGGATGGCTTTAAAACTGAATACTCAGATGTGAGCCTCCTGAGTAGCTAGAATTACAGGCATTCCCACCAGCAGGGTCTTATTCTTGCAAACTCCCTAACTTTTTCTCAAATAGATCATTTGTTAGTTCATACAAGGAATTTAAGCAAATACAAGAGGATCGACATAGTACCCTGTATTCTATCTGACCATACTGGAATCAAACTGGTTCTCAATAACAAGGCATAAAGTAGATAAAACTTAAACATATGGAAATTAAACAACATTCTTGGAACAATACATGGGTTACAGAAGAAATTAAAGAAAAAATTAAAAAGTTCCTACAATTCAATGAAAATGAAAATACATCAGAAAGAAACCTATGGGACCCAGTGAAAGGAGTCCTGAAGGGCAAATTTATTGCTCTCAGCATGTATATCAAGATCAATAGAAAGCCTACGGATTGGGAGAAGAACTTCACTAGCCATACAACGGACAAGGGTCTCACATTTAAAATATACTTGGAACTCAAAAAATTAAATCCCCCAATAACAAATCCTCAAAGAAACAACTGCCCAATAAATAAGTGAGCTAAAGACTTAAACAGAAACTTCTCTGAAGAGGAAAGATGGATGGCCAATAGACACATGAAGAAATGCTCAACCTCCCTAGCCATAAAAGAAATGCAAATCAAAACAACATTGAGATACCACCTCACCCCAGTTAGAATGGCTAAAATCAAGAACTATAATAATAACAGATGCTGGAGGGGATGTGGACAGAAGGAAACCTTACTTCATTGTTGGTGGGAGTGTAAACTTGTTCAACCAGTTTGGAAGGTAGTATGGAGGTTCCTCAAAAGACTCCACATAGAGCTCCCCTATGACCCAGCAATCCCAATTCTGGGTGTTTACCCACATGATCACAAACAAGACCACACTAAAGCTACCAGCACGACTATGATTATTGCAGAATTATTTACCATAGCTAAGATATGGAACCAACCCAGATGCCCCTCAGTAGATGAATGGATCAAGAAAATGTGGTATATATACACAATGGAAGTCTATGCTCCATCAGAAAGAATGACATTGCTCCATTTGTTAGGAAATGGAAACACTTGGAAAAAATTATGTTACGTGAATTAAGCCAGGCCCAAAGAAACATAGGTCCCATGGTTTCCCTTATTTGCAATATCTAGTATATGTCTGAGTCAAGCAGAAAAGGTCAGATAAGGTGATGTTAGGGAAATGAACCCTAAGATATGCATTCAAATGTTTTTTTTTCTTTCATGCAATTGTTTCTAACACATTTATAAGAATATTTCTTTGTTGCTTTGTATGTCCCTCCCCCACAGTATAACCCCTGCTTTTACTGTATTTGATGTCGGTATAATTTGTGGAGGGGAAGGGGAAAAACAAATTATTTAAGTAAGGATACAGGTGGACCCATTGCAACAACGAGATATACAAGTCGTTATGTCGAAAACTAACTTTACAACTTTGGTGGGGGAAGAGGGGGAGCAGGGGGGATTGGTTGGGGGTCAGGGGGAGGATGGTAATGGATGTGAAGGTGAAACAAAGGAGGAGGCTACAATGCTTGATAAGAAATGTACTCATCATCTTGCCCATGTAATTGTAACCCCTCAGTACAGTATTTTCACAATAAAAATAAATTAAAAAATTAAAAAAAGAAAACATAGACCAAGTAAACAATGTTATGATGCAACTAAAACTGCTAGAGGAACAAGAAAAATTGAACCTAAAGTTGCTAGACAGAAAAAGAAAACTGAAATAAGAGCTGAAATTAATAAGATACAAAGAAAATTATTAATAAAATTAATAAAACAAAAAGCTGTTTAAAAAAATCTCAATAAAGCTGACAGACCACTGGCAAGAGTAATGAACAAAAGAGAGGAGACCCAAATCAATAATATCAGAGATACCACAGGAAAAATTACAACAATAATCCACTCAAAGCACTAGCTTTGAGCATAAAAGCTTAGAGACTGTGTCTAGACTCTTACTCAAGACCCAGGAATGGCACCAAATAAAGATAGAATATTTTTACTGCAATTATATAATGATAGCACTGCAAATATCTCATCATAGAGCAAGCCAGGAGTCTGTTGCTGACAGCTGCCATCTAACCTGACTTAGCCAGAGGTAAATGGCTCCACAGAACCAGATGCCACTGGCTCATTAACCCCTGTCATGCAAGATACACCGGGACTGAGATCTGACCCTGATGGGTTTAAAATCCAGCCCTGGCAGGAAGTCAGCAAAACTCTGAGCTGTGGCTCAAAGTGGTAGAGCTCTAGCCTTGAGCAAAAGATCGTAGGACAGTACCCCCAAACTTTCAATACAATCCCTGTGGCTGACTCCACCTCCTCCAAAAAAACCCCACCCCTCAAAATCATTAGATGTGAACTTTGTATGGTTTGTGATGTGATTCTGAAAGAATGGTGATACTGATGAAAGCACTCTAATTCTAATGACAGTGTGTGGGATACAGCTATTTGATGAGTCCTTTATGATGTGTTGTGTGCTGAGTCCTTTACACGGTGCATTTTTTTTATCTGGTTCTTATAAGAGTTCCACAAGTAAGATGATTGTGCAGATGAGAAATTTGAGGCTCAGATATATCCCCATATCAAGGCCAAAATTATGTATTTCCTAACTCTAGTGAGTTGTTTGGGTTTATTTTTCTCAGTCATGAACTTTGAACTCAGGGCCCAGCCACTGACCCTTCCCTGTTGGGCTCATCGCTAGCTCCCTATCACGTGGAGCCAAGAACCCCCTTGCAACAGAGTGTTACAGTCTAGGATCTGCAGCTTAGGTCTGTCATCCTGCCTACTGAGGAAGCTGAGACCTGACGATCTGGGTTCCAAACTATCCCAGACACAAAAGGTCCTAAGAGACTACAATCTCCTATTCACCACTTAGAAACACGAAATGGAAGCTGGGCGCCAGTGATTTGCACCTGTCATCCTAGCTACTCAGGAGCCTGAGAGCTGATGATCACAGCCCAAAACCAGGCTGGGCAGGAAATTCCTTGAAAGGTTTCTCTCCACTGAACTACCAAAAACCTGCCGGGGTGCTGTAGCTCAAGTGATAGATCACTTGGCTTTAGCTGAAGAGCTCAAGGACAGCACCCAGGCCTAGACATCAATTCCTCCAACTTCCAAGATTAGAAAGAAATAAACCTGAATTTGAGGGCTGGGAATGTGTCTTAGGGGTAGAGTGCTTTGCATGTATGAATCCCTGGGTTTGATTCCTTAGTACCACATCACTAGAAAAAAGTCTGAAGTGCCTGTGTGGCTTAAGTGGTAGAGTGCTATCCTTGTACTGGAGAAACTCAGGTACAGTGTTCAGGTCTTGATTTCAAGCTCCAGGACAAGTGTATGCACACACACACACACACACACACACACACACACACACACACACACACAGATACAAGAAGTGAAGCTGTGAAACCAACTGTTAAAGCACTGAGCTCCAGTTCTGAGCTCATGGTCAGCACCCAGGCCCTGTGTTCAACCTAGCCACCCAGAGCCTAACTAGGAGAGGTCAAAGGTTTCAAAACCTGATGAGCTTCACGAGCCCTAAATGACAGGAAGCATTGTGATATTAAACATGTGCTTAGATTTAGCAAGCTTCCAGAAACCTAGGAATACACCATTGCAAATAATGAAGATTTTTATTAGGTTCAGCTCCCTTGTTGTCTACCAGAAGGACGCTTGAATTAATTGTAGCAGGTTATTTCAGCACTGGAACATAGTCTAACAAAAAGACAGGATGAGTGCGGGGAACTTGGCCTGCCATGGGAGGTGGCACAAATGAAGGCTTCCTGTGAAAACAGCACTGGGAAGAAGAGATGGCTTGGGGTACAAAGAGGCCTTTTTCTCCTTTGCCTTCAGAGTCCAACCACACTCCTCCTCACTAATTGGCCTTGATGGAGTTGCTTGTTACACAACTGTACAAGAGTGAGGCCTTTTGTCTGCCTGTTCCAACAATGAGGCAGAGTTCCTTCAGCAGTCCCTGGTGCCGAGAAAACCTCAGGCTACAATGGGAACAGTGAGGGGAGCCCCGGAACATGCACTGTCTTGAAAGCACTGTCTCTGCTATGAAATCATTCTATTCAAAGCAAATTTCCTAGCTGGGTGCCTTTCATCTTAGGGACTCTGGACCTTCACCGATAAAAATACATCCATACATACATGGGGAGACATGGAGTCACTTGATTTTTTTGTTTGTTTCTTTTTAGGCAGGTCCGGGGGTTGTATTAGGAGCCTAGGCACTGTGCCTGAGCTCCTTTTGCTCAAGGGTAGAGTTCTGCCCTTGAGCCACAGCTCCATTCATGGAGATTTTTTATTCCTTTGATAACTTCGAATAAGAGTGCTGTGGACTTCCTGTCCAGGCTGAATTCAAACTGGCATTCTCTACCTCACAGATTCCTGAAGAGCTAGGATTAAAGGCAGGAGTAAATAACACCTGGCTTTCGTTTATTCTTGTTCTTTTTTTCATTGTGACAAACTGAAATCTTCACAGTGTCATGCTAATGGTTTGCATTTCGAAGTAAACTACCCAGGCCTGGAATTTGATTGCCAGGACTGCCACCTACAAATGGAGGGAGATCTTGAGAAAATCTTTCCTATTCATGTGAATGCTTAATGGATTGTTATAAAAGTAACAAATAAATTTGCAATTAGTTCATGATTCTCTTATAGAATGCCACACGAAAAATATTTTATTATGTCTTCCATTTTAGCTCTTTTGTATGATTCTCCCAATTAAAAAATACTGACTACTTTTACATTAATGCTACTTCATTAAATGGAGGCATAATTTAATAATAATTCATAAAATGTATAATTTAATATCCTCACATTTTCTCTCTCATATATATTGCAAACTACACATCTATCTATCTATCTATCTATCTATCTATCTATCTATCTATCTCTCACTCTCTCTCTCTGTCCGTCTATATATCTATATCCACATCTTTATCTATATCTATCAGCCATTACTATGGCTTGTTCCACAGAACTGGCTGGCAGCTCAGTTTGCCAAAGGCTTTTGTAGTACAACTGACCCTTTCATGAATTGGGCATTGTGAGCTGTGAATTAAAATCTCAGCATTGCCAGAAGTTTATATGTGGAGTCAGAAGACAATTTTGACACATGTTTTTCCTTCTCTGTGAAAGTCCTGGGTCTCAGTATGATCTATAATCCTTATGCAAATACATCCATGTGATAAAATGTAATAAATGAAATAAATATTATATATGAATAATACTAAATAAAATAAAAAACAAGGGTAATAAATATCATATGGAATAAACCCATGTACGTAAACAGATCTCATATACGAATATTTTTTTTTCAGTGCTGGGGCTTGAATTCGGGCCCTGGAAACTGGGCTGAAATTCTTGTCTTCAACGACAGTGCCACAGAGTTACCCAGACCTTGAGTTCAAATCCCAGGCCTGCAAGAAAAATGGTGCAAATTCCAAGCCAGAGCCTTGATTTTTTTGGCCAGGACTGGGGCTTGAACTCAGCTTGTGACAACTCTGCGTCAGCTTCGATCATCCTAGGCTGGGGTGCAGCCTCTGGACACACAGCCCATCCTGAGATCCTACGACCAGTGTTCAAATCTTTGGACTGGCAAAAAAGGAGAAGTGCTGGGAAAGAAGCTCAGTAATAGAGTGATTGCCTTGCATGCATAAAGCCCAGGGTTCGATTCCTCAACACCACATAAGCAGAAAAAAGCCAGAAGTAGCGCTATGGCTTAAGAGGTAGAGTGATAGCCTTGAGCTGAAGAGTTGAGGTACAACACCAGAGCCAGAGTTCTGGCCCCTAAACCGAAAAAAAAGAAAAAAAATGCAGAGGGGGAAAAAAAGGAGAAGTACAAAACTGGGAAGTTCCAGAAGGTGGTATTACATTGTTTTATCCTTTGCATTGCAACCATCCTGGGTCTAAATGACAGGGCCCAGATAGTGTACATGACCTTGCACTGCTGAAGTTTGGTGGGCTATCAGGGAAGCCATAGCCCAAACCAACAACCTAGGCCTGGGGTGCGAATCCCAGGACTGCCACCTATGAATGGAAGGAGATCCTAAGAGACACATTCTGATATACATCCATACGAATGGAATGTTGTAAAGTAATAATTACATTAGTAGTTAGTTTATGATTATATTATAAAATTATACACAATAATTATAGTACATTGACTAATTTTCAATTAATACTTTGTTATGTATTTAACCGTAATATTTAAATAAATGAAGGAATAACTTATCAATAATTGGTAGTAATATAGCATATAAAATTAGATAATATACAGACATCTGTGTCTTGTTTTATACATATATATGTGCTTACATACATATATATATATATATGTAACAATCTACATATGTATTTCTACATTTGTCATTCCTGGGCTCAGTGGTAGAGGGTTTGCCTCATATATATGAAGCCTTGGGTTCAATTCTACACTATCACATGCACAGAAAAATCTGGAAGTCTCATGGCTGCTTGTTTTAAAACAAATACACATTAAAACTTTTAAAATCATATGGAATTTATTCTTAATGCAAGAATTACAATCACAATTCACCACACAACAGAGCACCCAAAATTATGCAAGAAACACTATTTTCCCCCAAATCCCAATATCTCCAAAGACTTGAATTGTTGGGAACGTTAACACACCACTTTCCCCACTAGATAGATGAACTCAGAAAAACTCAACAGAGAAAATGGAGATCTAAAAAACTGCATAGATCTGGGCTGGGATGTAGCTCAGTGGCAAAGCGCTTGCCTAGCAAGTGCAACGTCCTGGGTTTGATCCCCAGTACCAAAAAAAAAAAAAAGAAAAGAAAAGACACACACACACAAAAAAAAAAAACTGCATAGATCAACTAGATTTAACAGACATCTATGGAATATTCCACCCAGCAGCATCAGAATATACGTTTTTCTCAGCAGCACAAGGAATATTTTCCAAAATAGACCACACTTTAGGCCACAAAGCAAACTTGTCCAAATTCAGAAACATTGAAGTTATACCTTGCGTTCTCTCACACCACAAGGGAATAAAATTAGAACTCAACACCAAAAGCCACCAAAGAAAATCGTGTAACACATGGAGGCTGAACAACACACTGCTGATTCACGAGTGGGTCATGGAAGAGATGAGAAAGGAAATTCAAATGTTCATGATATTCAACAACAATGAACATGCAAATTACCAGCTTCTCTGGGTCACAGCAAAGGCAATACTCAGGGGAAAGTTTATAGCTCTGAGTTCCTACATCAACAAATTGGAGAGATCTGAAACCAACAATTTAATGAGACATCTGAGCTTTCTTGAAAAAGAGGAGCAAGATAAACCCCAATCCAGTAGATGGAAAGAAATAATTAAAATTAAATCAGAATTAAATGAATTAGAATCCAAAAAATATAGAAAGAATCAACAAACCAAAGAGTTGATTCTTCAAAAAAATTAATAAAATTGACAGACCCTTAGCAAATC
This sequence comes from Dipodomys spectabilis, assembly GCF_019054845.1. NCBI lineage: Eukaryota > Metazoa > Chordata > Mammalia > Rodentia > Heteromyidae > Dipodomys > Dipodomys spectabilis. Next base: position 460,399 of record NW_024870897.1, on the reverse strand, counting down.
TTATCAGAAAAAGAAGAGAATGCACCCAAATAAATAAATGCAGAGATAAGAAACAACCAAGATACAGAACATTATAAGGGAATACTTCTCAAAATTTTATGCTAATAAGTTTGAAAACTTGGCAGAAATGGGACTTTTCCTAGCAAATACTGACATGCCAAAAATGAACCAAGATGAGTTAAACCATTTTAACAGGCCCATATCAAGGATTGACATAGAAACAGCAATAAGAGACTTCCCATCTAAGAAAAGCCCAGGACCAGATGGTTTTTTAGTGGAATTCTACAAGGCCTTCAAAACAGAGCCGACACCAATATTTCTCCAACTCTTAAATAAAATTGAAAGAGAAAGTTCACTACTGAACTCATTCTATGAAGCTATGATAACCCTCATCCAAAAACCAGGCAGGGACTCATTAAAGAGAGAGGACTGTAGACCCATTACTTTGATGAACATTGATGCAAAACTCAACAAAATTTTGGCCAGTCGTCTTAAACAACGCATCCAGAAAATCATACACCACGATCAAACAGGATTCATTTCAGGGATGCAAAGCTGGGTCAATATTCGCAAATCAATTAATATAATTCATCACATAAGCAAGAGCAAGGATAAGAACCACATGATTATCTCAATATATGCAAAAAAAAGCATTTGAAAAGATCCAACACCCCTTTATGATGAAGGTTCTGGAAAAATTAGGAATCCATGGAACATTCCTCAATACAATAATGGCTATATATGACAAACCTACAGCCAGCATTATACTTAATGGTGAAAAACTAAAGTCATTTCCTCTTAACTCAGGAACAACACAAGGATGTCCACTATCACCACTTCTCTTCAATCTAGTATTAGAATTCTTATCTACAGCAATAAGACAAGATGCAAACATAAAGGTGATCCAAATAGGGAAAAAAGAAATAAAACTCTTCCTCTTTGCAGATGACATGATCTTGTATTTAAAGAATCCCATAGACACCACTCCCAAATTACTCAAGTTGATTTAAAACTTTGGCAAAGTAGCAGGGTATAAAATTAACCCCCCAAAATCAATGGTTTTTCTGTATGCCAACAATGAGTAAAGTGTTGCTGAAATTAGGAAAGCAACTCCATTTGTAATAGCCCCACAAAAAAATAAAATACCTAGGAATTAACTTAACAAAGAAGTGAAGGACTTCAATGATGAAAACGTTAAAAACGAAAAAGGAAATCAAAACAGAACTTAGAAGTGGCAAAAACTCCCATGCTCCTGGATTGGAAAAATCAACATCGTGAAAATGGCAATACTTCCCAAGGCTATCTACAAATTCAATGCAACACCTATCGAAATTCCCACCTCATTCTTCAAAGAAATAGAAGAAGCAATCCAAAAAGTCATATGGAACAATAAAAGAACCCGAATAGCTAAAACTATCCTCAATAGAAAGAACAGTGCTGGAGGAATATCAATACCAAATTTCAAACTCGACTATAAAACCATAGTAATCAAAACAGCTTGCTACTGGCACAAGAACAGACCTCAGAAGCAATGAAATAGAATTGAAAACCCAGAAATGAACCTACAGACCTATAGCCATTTAATCTTCAATAAAGGGGCTAAAAAAATAAAATGGAAGAAAGACAGCCTCTTCAGTAAATGGTGCTGGCTTGGTTAACTACTTGTAGAAAACTAAAGCTAGATGCTTATATATCACGCTGCATGAGAATCAACTCCAAATGGATCAAAGACATCAGAGTCAAAGCAGACACTGAAAACATTACAGGATGGAATAGGAGAAACCCTTTGTCTCCTTGGCACAGGCTGAAATTTTCTTAATAGAGACCCAGAAAGACAACAAATTAAAGAAAGGTTGGACAAAATGGGATTACATGAAATTGTAGAGCTTCTGCATGGCAAAGGACATAGCTTGCAAGATCAATAGAAAGCCCACGGATTGGGGAAGATCTTCACTAACCATACAACAACAGACAAGGGTCTCATATTTAAAACATACCTGGAACTCAAAAAATTAAATCCCCCAACAACAAATCTTCAAAGAAACAATTGCCCAATAAATAAGTGGGCTAAATACTTAAAGAGAAACTTCTCTGAAGAGGAATGAAAAAGGGCCAATACATACTTTAAGAAATGCTCAACCTCCCTAGCCATAAAAGAAATGCAAATCAAAACAACATTGAGATACCACCTCGTCCCAGGTAGAATGGCTATAATCAAAACTCTAATAACAACAGATGCTGGAGGAGATGTGGACAGAAGTAAACCCAACTGCACTGTTGGTGGGAGTGTAAACTTGTTCAACCTCTTTGCAAAGGAGTATGGAGGTTCCTCAAAAGACTCCACATAGAGCTCACCTATGACCCAGCAATCCAACTTTTGGGCATTTACACAAATGTTCACAAACAAGACCACACTAAAGGTACCAGCACGATATGTTTATTGCAGCATTATTTACCATAGCTAAGATATGGAACCAACCCAGATGCCCCTCAGTAGATGAATGGATCAAGAAAATGCGACACACACACACACACACACACACAATGGAATTCTTTGAGTCCATCATAAAGAATGACATTGCCCCATTTGTTGGTACATGGAAAGACTTGGAAAAAATTATATTAAGTGAAGTAAGCCAGGCCCAAAGAAATATAGGTCCCATGGTTTTCCTTATTTCCAATAAATAGTATATGTCTGAATCAAGCAGAAAAGCTCAGATAAATTTATGTTAGGGAAATGAACCCTAAATATGTACTCAAATGCTGTTTTCTTTCATGCGATTGTTTCTAACACAGATTTGTTTCTAACAAAGATGATATCTTTGTTGCTTTGTATGTCCCTCCCCCATTGTATAACCCCTGCTTTCACTGTATTTGATGTTAGTATAATTTGTGGAGGGTAAGGGAAAAAACGAATCGTTTAAATAGAGATACAGGTGGAAATATTGCAACAATGAGATGTACAAGTCGTTATGTCGAAAACGAACTTTACAACTTTGGTTGTAAAGTTTGTGGGGGGTGATTGGAGGCTTGAATGGGGGGATAGGGGAAGGATGGAATGGGAAGGGGAAACAAAGGAGGATGCTACAATGCTTGATAAGAAATATACTCATTATCTTGCCCATGTAATTGTAACCCCTTTGTACAGTATTTTCACAATAAAAACAAATAATAATCTAGAAAAAAAATAATTACAATCACCATTACTATGCCAAGAAGCTAGGCTTAACACCTTTATAACTTTTAAAAACATCCTAATTGTAGAACATCATTGAAAGCAAGTTACATTATACAAATAAACTTTTTAACCCTCTTTTGAAGGCCATTTTAATTTTAATTTTAACACATACAAGGGGCAGTTTTAGCAATACTAATCAGATCATCACATCACTCATTTTAACCATCATGTTTTCAGGGTCTATCTGCAGGGAAAAGGGACAGAACAAAGCTGGGCAACTCAGCCCCTCCTATGGAATGTGCCTGCACCCAATCTGACTCTTTAAGGTTAGATGAACTGCGTTTGTGCCAGCTTGCCCTCTTTTACCATGTGTGGACTCCTCCCAGGGCCAGTCCCACCATCTATGAAGCACCCCACCCCTGGGTCGGTCCCACCATGCATGACCACCTTAACTACACTTCTGCCTATTCAGCCTCACCCCTAAATATAGATCTTAGGTAGTCTTCTAAATTTTCCCTTTTTTGGGGGGTAGGGAGGTTTGAATAAAATACAGTTTTAGACAGACAGAACATGTCATGTTTTGTAACAGTGCTAAATTGACCTTTCCATTTAAATTTTTAATATTTATCCTGAAATTTTAGCCAAGGGAACTAAATCCCAAACTGCCAAAGCATTTAAAAATATTAAAATTTAAAATAACAGATTTTCTAATTTTTACCTTAAAGAATCCTTAAAAAGCCATTTAAAACAATGTGAAAGTTTTTTAAATTTTTAGTAATGTCTAAACCTCTTAACCTTTTACATTTTAAACTTAAATTCACCCAATTTTTACAGCATGTTGACAATTTTTATCTTGAACATGTTTACAAACACATAGAAAACACACAGATCTTAAAGCGTGCATAAATCAAAATCAGTTTTACATAGATTTTTTCAAAGTTTTTTTAACAAAAATTTAAGAAAGTATTTTTTTAAACTAAGTACCTTTGTTAAGCTTCATTTTCCCAGGGCTCGCTTGTTTAGCAAGGCAATTCATCAACGGATCTTTTGAATCCCACCTGTTGGAGAAGGGCTGGTTGAAGGGGTCACCTAAAATTAAACTGGCCTGAATTTTATCCAATTTTAGACAAGAGCACTTTACAAATTGTTACATTGTCAGGACTCGCTGAAAAATCCAAACCAGGTACATAGCCTTCCACACTCTCTGCTCAGGCAGCCTCCACAAGGAGAAAATTCAGCCCAAGACCTGAAAGGAACCAGACTAGTCCAGCAACCTTACATACCTCACAGTGACGCGAGCCTAGCAGGTCTGTGGCTGAGCCCAGCCAGAGGCTAGAACTTTTATTTCCTCAGAGATGTTCAAATAAATAACAAAAATATAAATAAACACAAAAACCAAGAATCCACACTTAAAACAGGTACCAATTCTAAAACAGAACTAGACAACAGCCAAAAGCAGAGTTGGGGACTAATGGGCCCTCAGTTCATTCCTACTAGAACTGCGCCATTCTCAATCAGCAAGCTGAATTCAGAAACTGCTGAGTGAGCTGGCCACCCTCACCCAGAATTTCCCCACCTCAAAAATAGAACAGAAACGACACCAAAGTAAACAAGACAGACAAGTGGCCACAAAGACAAAATCAGATCTCCATGAATTGGGCAACATCTTACCACCAGAGGATTTCTTTTTTTCTTTTTTTTTTTTAGATTCCTGCAAATGTTGATCCAGAGGCCTTCCAAGGTGGAGGAGAATTCTCAGTCATCTTGGGGCAAGGGAAAAAAGACCCTGGAAGCCATCCCCTCAGACTGACAGTCTCCCCCCCATACTCAGACCCTCTGGGCCAAGGCCCGAGGCTAAGATCTTGCTGGTGGCACTTGGTGGTCAGTGGCAGATTCATCTGGCTTAGAGTTTTCCCTGCAGGCCCCTTTCAAAGTTATTGCTAGATCCTGCAGGTTCTCCCTTCCCCCACTGCCTCCTCTTCTAGAGAATAAGTCAACCTTTGATGTCATCCTAAAATTCCAAAATATTAAAACGGGAGAGCGGCTGAGGTGAAAGGAGCGTCTGGCCACCCCATTCGGGGGGCTCCAGGATGCCCGCTGATCCGAAAATGAAAGTTAAATGAACAAGGAAAGGAAAGAAAGAGAGGCGCTGAATTAAAATGGCAACTACAAATGAGACAAAGAGAGCATGCATGTTGATCTCGAGCTCGAATCCACCCCTAAGCCACGGTTGTGGAGGCCAGACGAGTTCCTGTCCCATAGGATGGCGGAGGCCGATGAGTCCCTACCCGGGAGGTGGATAATCTACCCTTAACCCAGAGTAGCAGAGGCCAGACAAGTCATGGTCCAAAAGACGACAGAGTGAAGCAAGACTCCACTGGGGAAGGCTTCCCCAAGGTCCCAGGGAATTTCTTCAACTCGCCTGCTGGTAGCACATCTACCAACGTTTCTTGCCAGCTCTAAAACCCTACTTGCAAATCAAACACATAACACGCAACATAAAGCAGCTGCACCCCCTCTTACCGGCTAGCTGGACAACTCGCTGATCAGGTATCTGTGTGGCTTATGGGGGGGCTATCCCGGACAAGCTCCCACATAAAGTGCTCAGATTTCAGACGCCCCCTCTCAGACCACCAGAGACCATGATCAATGCAAACAGCAAAGAGTCATTTATTGCAAGCTGGAGCTTGGTCCTATGTGTACTTGGTAAGTGGTGATGCTAAGAGGCCCCAAGCATAAAATTGACACAGCTTTTATAGTATCAAACAAACAAGTTTAGGGGGTTTCCACACAAGCAAGTTCACAAGTTCAGGGGGTTTATGTCCACCCTGATCACACTTCCCTTTTTCAGCTGGAACACCTGGGCAACTGTTCTGTCCTTTAAAGGTGGGCAGGGTTGGTGGCCACCTGCGGTTTTTCTGAGAACTATTTTTCTCTTTGGCAGCACAGCTCTCTTTGGGGGTTACTTTGAGGGCAGCACAGCTCATGGGGCTTGATCTTAAAATGGAATTACTTTAGCTCTTCAGTTAGGTCCTGAGTTCAAACACCAGGAATGGTGTATGCACACACACACACACACACACACACACACACACCACATGGAGGCACCTTTGCCAATAATATATCATTCCATTATGTTCAGCTCCCTAATTGTCTGCCAGAAGGACTCTTGAATTAATTGTAGCAGTTTGTTTCAACACAGAAATATAGTCTTACAAAGACAGCATGAGTGCAGGGAACTTGGCCTGCCACAGAAGGTGGCACAAATGAAGGTTTCCTATCAAAACAGACCACTGGGGAGAGAGATAGCTTGGGGGTACAAACAGGCCTTTTTCTCCTGACCTTCAGAACCTGCGCACATTCATCCTCATTAATTTGCCCGGATGAATTGTTTGTTATGCAGCTTTACAGAAGTGAAACTTTTTGTCTGCCTGTTCCAACAATGAAGCCGACTTCCTCTGGCAGCCTGGGGTATGGAGACCCCTTAGGCTACACTGGGAACACTGAGGGAGCCCCGAAACATGGATTGTCTTGAAAGCACTCTGTGCTATGAAATCATTCTATTCAAAGCAAATTTCCTAGCTGGGTGCCGTTCTTCATAGCAACTCTGGATCTTCACTGACACAAATGCATGCATACATACACAGACACATGGAGTTACTGGCTCTTTTTTTTGTGGCAGGTCCTGGGCTTGAACTGTGAGCCTAGACATTTTCCCTGAGCTCCTTTTGCTCAAGGAAACATTTTATTGTATCTTAAACCATGATTACCCTAGGCTGTGGTGCAACTATTACACCCACAGATGATCCAGGGATCCTAGGACCAGAGTTCAACTCCCAGCACTGGCAAAAATACATTAAACCAACAAAAATGGAGGAGGATAAACCAGGAAATGTTACACAACAGTTTTTACTTTTGTTTCCTTAGCACTGTGACCCTCCTGAGTCTCAATGACTTGGCTTGAAAATTGTATGTGACCTTGCATGGATGATGGCTGAGGGGCTGTCAGTGAAGCCTGAGCCAAACCAGACACCTAGGCCCTGAGATCGATCCTAGGACTGCCACCTACACACAGCTGAAGATCCTAGGAAACGCATTCCTATCTATAGGAACATTAATAGAATATTTGAAATTTATTAATTGAATTACTAACTAGCTAGTCATTCCAGTATAAGATTGTATGCAATAAATATAGGTCATTGATTAATTAATACTTTGTTAATTCTTCTACCATGATAATTGGAAGCATAATTTTATACCAAATAATTGGTAGTAATAGAATATATAAAAATAAGGTACAGACAACACTCTTTATATTGGGTTATACACTAGATTCTACATAAATGTCTATCTGTCTCTCTCTGTATATATTTATAGATGCATATACATATGTAAATACACACACACATGCACGCACACACACAAACAAACACACACACACTGCAATCTAAACATCTACCTGTTTATATATTGGCCATTCCTAGGGCTTGATCTCAGGTCCTCAAATTGGCCTGCCAACTTCACTTGCATCAGACTGGTGTGCTAACATTTAACCATTCATGAAGTGGGCCTGCTAGGCCCTGAGTTCAAGTCAGAGAATTGCCAAAAACTTAATCCTGTTCGAAAACCCAATTGTTCCACTTGTTTTCTGTATCGATGAAAGTCCTGGGTCTCAGGAATGATGTAGAATACATAGGCAAAGCTATGTCTTATGTAATAGGATGCAAAATGTTATATGTGTAATCATGCTCACTCTCAAATACATAAGAAATAAAACACAAAATAAAATGAATACACTAACTGCAATATGCAATAAACATGTGTATGTAAATATGAATCATGTATTTCAAATATATACGAATATTATTTTTTCAAGTGCTAGGATTTGAATTCAGGCCCTGGGAACAGGCCTGACTTTCTTGTCTTCCAGCCCGGTGATCTTTCCATCCCCCACAGTGCTACAGATTTACCCACATCCTGAGTTCAAATCCCAGGCCTGGCAAAAACAATGGCCTGAATTCCAGGCCAAGGAGCCTCATAATATTTTAAATATTAAAATATTTTAAATATGTATGTATGCATGTATTTTTATTTTCTCAAGCACAGGGCTTGATCTCAGGTAGTGGCAATTTTGCCTCAGCATTGATCACTCTAGGCTGGGGTGCAACCACTGGACCCAAAGCCAAACCTGGGTTCCTGGGCCTCAAATGCTGACAGGAAAACAATAAGAAATAATGCGACGCAGAAAAATAAAAACTGGCAACTTACCAGTTTTACATTTGTTTTTTTGCAAAGTGACAATTCTGGGACTGAATGACACGGCTGCAAAATGTTGGTAACCTGGCATTGCTGAAAGCTGGTGGGCCACCAGGGGAGCCTTAGGCCAACACAGCAACATAGGCCATGTGTTTGAAGCACAGTCCTGACCCCTACCAATGGAGGGAGATACTAAGAGTCTCATTCCTATTCATAGGATTACCGATGGAAGATTATGAATGGCAAAGTTGAATTAGTTGTTTCTGAATACTACTATACAATTAGATGGAGTGATTTTAGGTGACCAATGGATTTTAATGAATATTTTTGACACATTCAAAGAATAGTATTAATTACATGGATGCAATAGTTTTGGGACAGTTGTTGCTTTATTAATAATTCATTAAGGATGAAAATAAGAATTCTAATTACATGGAGGCATAATAAATACCCAAGAATTGGTAGGAATGCAGTCTATATACAGGAATAATGTATAGACATCACTGGCACTCTATAAAGATCTATATTTACTTGTGTACTACCATCTGCATGTCAATCTGTTCTTATTTTGTCAACCCCTGGGGCTCAATCTCAGGTGCTAGAAATGCTTGTTAGCTCAATATGCCCCAGGCTGGCGTGCTGACACTCACCCATTCATGAATTGGGACTTATAGGCTTTGAGTTCTAATGCCAGCACTCACAAAAATTGAATCGTGGAGTAAGAATCCCATGGTGACACATGTTTTCTGATTCTTTGAAAGTCCTGGTTGTAAGGTATGAAGTTACATACATAGGCAAATCTATATCTTATGTAATATATGGAGTAAATATTTCATGTGTAATAACAGTCAATAAAATAAATAGTAAATAAATTAATAAAAAATAAAACGAATAACTACACTAAGTGCAATATGTGGTCAACATATGGGGCTCGATCTCAGGGCCTGGGAACTGCCTGGCCGATGAATTGGCTAGAGGCTTCTGTGCTGACAGTCACCCATTCATGAATTGAGCCTTCTAGGCCCTGAATTTAGATCCCAGTACTGCCAAAAATGTAATCGAGGAGGAAGAAGCCGAGCGTCACACATGTTTTCTTTTCTTTTAAAGTGCTCAGTGACAGGATGTATAATTCAGATGCAAATATATATGCTATGTAATAGGATGCCATAAATGTAAAAAATGTCATTGGTGGAAGAATTGTCACTACAATAAATGAAAAACAGATTGAATTATTAGTGAATCATTCTAGGATAAAATTAGACACACTAATTATAGGACATGGATTAAGTTTAATATTTTGTTAAGCATTAATAGAAAGAAAATTGCATGGAAACATAAATACCTAATAATTGGTAGTAACACATGATGCATAATTTAATTATATAGACATCTGTCGCATTCTATAAAATATGTAATTTATTTACAGATGTATGTACTTATAATTTTAATTAATGCTTTATTAATTGTTAACTGAGACACATGATTAAATGGAGACATAACTTAATGCCTAAAAATTGGTAGTAATATTATCTATAAATTAATAATGTACAGACATCTTTTGTGTATAGAAAATTATACACAGCAACCTCTATCTATTTATAACTCTTTCACTCCTGGGGCTTGTTGGTTAAGTGCTTGACTAGTAAGCACGAAACCCTGGGTTCGAACCCTCAGTGCCACATAAAAAGTAAATCTAGAAGTTCTGCTGTCTTTCAATCAACTGAGTGCTAGCCTTGAGCACAAACACTTAGGGACAGTGTCAAAGCCCTTACTCAAGTCCTAGGACTGCCAAAAAAAAAAAAAAGGTAGAATATACTCACTGCAACTATAGAAGGATAGGACATCAAATACCTCATCACAGAGAAAGCTAGGAGTCTGGTGCTGACAGCTGTCACCTAACCTGACTTAGCCAGATGTAAACTGCTGTAACCCAGCTCCATGGGTTACCCCCATCATTTTGGCTTACCCTGGCTTACCCCAGATATCTTGGCTGCTTGGGGGCTTTAAATCCTGGCAGGAAGTCTGCTAGAATCTTTGAAATATGGCTTGAAATGGTAGAGCACTAGCCTTGAGCAAATGTTATTAGAATAGTATCCCCGTGTTTTGAGCTCAAGCGCCATAAATAACCTCCCCCAAAATAAAAACACCACACTAAACCAATAGATACGAAATGATCCTCGAAGAATGTGAAACCACCTTAATTCTAATTATAGCTTGTGGAACAGAGCTTTGTGCTGAGTCCTCCATAGGGTGATCTGTGCTGCGTCCTGCACATGCCATGGTGCTATATGCTGAGTCCTTCACAAGGTGGAGTGTGCTGAGTCCTGCATTGGGTGCTGGGTGCTGAGACTCTCACAGGATGCTGTGTGCTGAGTCATGCAAAGAGTGCCATGTGCAGTGTCTTTCACAGGGTACATTCTTTCAACTTGTCCTTGTAAGAGCTCCATAACTGAGATGATTATGCAGACAAGAATATTGAGGCTCAGATAGGTACCCATGGCAGGAACAAAATTATTTATTACTGAAGACTAGTGAGTTGTCTCCTGCGGACAATTGTTTTGTTTTGTATTTTCTCAGTCATGAACCTTGAACTAGGGGCCTAGGCACTGACCCTTACCTCTTCGGCTCATGGCTAGCACTCCATCATGTGGAGCCAAGGAGCCCCTTGCACCAGAAGCCATGGCCTAGGGGTCTATAGCTGAGGTCTGTCATCCTTCCTTCTCAGGATGCTGAGATCTGAGGATCTGGGTTCCAAACTATCCCAGGCAAAAAGGTATCATGAGACTATCTCCAATTCGCCACTAAGAAACCTGAAGTGGAAGCTGAGTGCTTGACGCTCATGTTTCTCATCCTAGCTACTCAGGAGGATGAGATCTGAGGTTCATGGTTCAAAGCTAGCCTGGGCAGGAAAGTCCTTGAGACACTTTGCTCCAATGGACCACCAGAAAAGCTGAAATGGCGCTTTGGCTCAAGTAGTAGAGCACAAGACTTGAGCTGAATAGCTCAAGGACAGCACCCATGCCTAGATATCAACTACTACAACAATAAAAAAATGATAGAAAGAAACTAACAAACCTGAAATAGTGGGCTAGGAATGTGCCTTAGGGGTAGAGCGCTTTGCATATATGAAACTCTGGGTTTGATTTCTCAGGACTACATCAATAAAAAAAAAAAAAGCCTGAAGTGGTTCTGTGGCTCAAGTAAGAGAGGACTATCTTTGTACAAGAGAATCTTGTACAGTGCTCAGGTCCTGAGTTCAACTTCCAAGAATGGTGAATGGGCCCACATGCATGCACACGCGTGTATACACACACACACACACACACACACAGATTAGGAGTGATGCTGTTACACAAAATGGTAAGGTACCAGGCTTCTTCACTGAGATCATGGTCAACACCTTAGCCCAGTGTCCCCAAGAGCTAGCCACCCAGGGCCCAACTAGGAGAGGTCAAAAGTTTCAAAACCTGATGAGATTCACCAGCCCTAGAAGACAGGAAGCTTTGTGATATCAGATATGTGCTTGGATTTCCCAAGCTTGCAAAAACCTAGGAAAGGCATCGTAGGCCCAACATTGCCGTCAATGAAACATTTCATGAGCTTCAGTGCCCTAGTTGTCTGCCAGAAGGACTTTTGAATTACATTGAGAACTGTATCTGAACACTGGTATATAGTCTCACAAAGGCAGGATAAGTTCACAGTATTTAGCCTGCCATCGGAGGTGGCACAAATGAAAGCTTCCTGTCAAAACAGAGCACTGTGGAGAGAGATAGTTGCGAGTACATAGTGACCTTTCTCTCCTGACCTTCGGAGCCTGCCTGCACTCCTTCTCACTATCTGACCCGGATGCAGTTGTTTTATACACAACAGTACAGGAATGAGGCCTTTTTTCTGCCTGTCCAGGAAATGAGAGAGATTTCGTCCACAAGGCCTGGGACGCAGAGAAACCCACAGGTTTACTGGGACCAGTGAAGGGAGCCCTGGAATATGCAGTGTCGTGAAAGCAGTCTCTGTTATGAAATCATTTTATTGAATACAAATTTCCTAGCTTGGTGCCGTTCATCATAGCTACTCTGGAGCTTCACCTATAGGAATACGTCCATACATACACAAAGATATGCAGGTACAGGCTCCTTGATGGGGCAGTTCCTGGAGTTGAACTATGAGTCTAGGCATTGTCCCTGAGCTCCTTTTGCTCAAGGATAGTGCATTAACCTTGAATCACAGCCCCACTTTGGTTTTTTCTGTGATCTCTTAGAAATAACAGTGTCATGGACTTTCCTATGCTAGCTGGATTCAAACTAAGATTCTCTACATCTCAGCCTCCTAAGGAGCTGGGATTACAGTCAGCAGCCACTGGTACCTTCTTTCTTCTTCATTTTTTAATCTGGATAATCTGACTTCTTAACAGGGTCATTCCAATGTCTTGAATTTATAAGTTAACTACCCAATGATCTTTATGGCTGTTTTCACTGAGAAGGATTTTCTCGCCTCATCTTCCCCTCTGTTCACAGGTTTGAATCCAAAAGTGAGAAATGAGTGTCACAGGAATTGGGAGAAAATATCCGCAGGACATGCCAGTTCTGTCACTTAGCATTGAGTTGCAGTGAATTTACTGTCTCAGGGTGAGAGGACTGAAAGCTGCAATGATTCTCATAATGTCTGCATTGTTCCTTTTGCCAATAAAATGATCTAATAATTATGAGTGTTTTGTGTCTCCAACCTTAAGTATCTAGAACACCCTAGAAGCATCTTCATGTATCTCTTTTCCTCTAGTGCCTCTTGAGATTTACAATAAGGTTTTGTGTGGAGCAGCTCCTCTGTGTATCCTTGAGAAAAGCTGCTTGAAGCCTCTTCAGGAAATCGCCATTCAAAGTCAGCCTGAGCAGGAAGTCTGTGAGACTCTTATCTCAAATAAACCACCAGAAAACTAGAAGTGGAGCAGTGGTCCAGAGGGAAGAGTTCCAGCTTTGAGAGAGAAAGCCAAGCAGGAAACACAGGCTAGAACTGGCAGGAAAGCCTGGGAGGTGCTTATGTCCAATTAATGACCAGATGGCTGGAAGTGGAGCTGTGGTGGTGGTAACACCTCAGCCTTGGGAAAAACTGCCAAGGAACGCATCGGGCCCTGAGTTTCAGCCCTGGGATGACCACAAAAAATTTTCAAAAAGAGAAGGCCAAGTTTATTTATCAATGCCCTACCTACTAATGTGTGTATATTACCTCCATGAGTACAAACAGACTGTATGCAATGCTTTTTCTTTTATTTACTCATTCATTTTTTAAAATATGCTCCTAGTGCATACTGCACCATTTTCGTCATTTCAGACCCATGGCTTTTCTCTTCCAGGTTTCCAGTCCTGTGTCATTATATGATGCACACAGCAGCTCTTAGCAGCCTTTATTTACATTAATTATGAGGCCAATGCAGGACCAGTCACAAATCAGGCAGGGGAAAAGAATATCAGGTTTTGTAGAAGTAAACAGTATTCAGAAAATTAACCTAGGGGACTTAAAATGGTAGCATACTTATGTTTAAAAACTACCATTAAGGAAAATATGAAGGGGCTGGGAATGTGGATTAGTGAGAGAGTGCTTGCCTAGCATGCAAGAAGTCCTGGGTACGATTCCTCGGTATCACATACAGAGAAAAAGCCAGAATTAGTGCTGTGGCTTAAGCAGTAGAGTGCTACAGACAGTGCCCAGACCTGGAGTTCAACCCAAAAACTGGCAAAGAGATACCTAAGTAGGTAGGTAGGTAGATCAGATAGATAGATAGATAGATAGATAGATAGATAGATAGATAGATAGATAGATAGACAGACAGACAGACAGACAGACAGATAGATAGATAGATAGATAGATAGATAGATAGATAGATAGATAGATAGATAGATAGATAGATAGATAGATAGATAGATAGATAGATAGATAGATAGATAGATAGATAGATAGATAGATAGATAGATAGATAGATAGAAAGTTGATAGATAAATCTGGTCTTGGATATCTGGAGGAAAGACGGGAACACTTCCCATTCATGAGGCCTTCTGCAGTGTACTAGGCCACCAGCATCACCTTCACACAATTACAGAGCAGGAACACTGTCTCTTTCCCACTTCTAAGGTAGCCAAAGGTCCCAGAGCCACGAGGGCAGAGCTAGGTTCTAATTCAGGGGCTTGGAGACAGAAGAGAAACAGCCCTGCCTCTAGTTGGTCTGGGGATTTGCATTAAGTGGAGAATGAAGTAAGGAGAATAGACTGGCAGAGGTAGAAGAAGGGCTTCAAATCTGACAGATGGAGAGTCAAAAACCAACTCCCTTAGACGAGAGAGCAGAGTTTTTCTACTCTGTTCCTCCCCTCTCTCCCACTAAACTGGCTCTCTATTGGTAACCTAAAGATAGCCTGAGGCTCCCTTCATCTGAGGAAGGAAGGTTAATTAGTCATTGTTTGAAGAGGCTGAGAAAAGCCTGACCCTGGTGTAACTCTAACAAATATTTCAAGTTTCCCTTCATTGCTGGTTGTTCCTGGAATGAATGAAGTGGTTTTGCAGCTCACTTCCCTGTTTAGTGTGTACATTCTGCCTCCTAATCCTGCAGGCCTAGGTCTCTGCACCTAGCCTGGCTTTTGCAACTGTTTTCTGTCCTTCAGATACAGTGTTACACTGGAGTTCATCCTGCTAACAGGGCTAGAGCTTGGATCCTTAGAACTTCATTTGAACCCCAGATGGGTCATTGATGTTTCTTTCCTTCTTCTAAAGCTCAGGAACTCTAAGAACATTTAGAGTGCAAGTAAATTCTCATCACCAAGGGAAACACAGGAAGCTCTTGAACATCTGACCTTTCAGAAGTGGAAGTCAGAGTGTCATAGACTTCCCTGCCCTGATTGGCTTCACCCTGTGTTCCTGAGACCTCAGCCTCTGGAGCTAGGGTGATGGGCATGAGCTACTGGTGCTCTGGTAGGTTCAGAACTGTAATGACATTGACAATGGAAGTCAAATGCTTATCGCAAAGTATTTGGAGAGCATATTATGCCTTTCAACAATGGACCGTTCAGAATCCTGTAGGACACAAGGTTACAATGCTGGAGTCTGAGAGGCTGGGTATATGGATCTGCTACACTTGAACCTGGAGCTCTAACTCCAATTCTGGTGTACATCAGTGTTCATTTTCCAGAGAATGTTCTCCTAATTAGTAATTAGGAAAAGTACTTTGATAAACCCTCATTTTTTTTTCCAGGTGTATTTCTCGAACTCAAGCCTGGGCACTAACCCTGATCCCTTCAGCTCAAGGCTAGCACTCTACCACTTTAGCCACAGCGCCACATAGTGTCTTTTGGTGGTTCACTGGAGATAAGAGTCTAACAGGCTTTTCCTTGCCTAGGTTGTCTTTGAACTTTGGTCTTCAGCTCTCAGTCTACTGAGAAACTAGGGTTCCAGGTGTGAGCTACTGACATCTGGCCTATTGTTTTAGACACTTCTGGGGCTTTATCTTAGGGCCTGGGTACTGTCCCTGAGCTTCTTTTTCTCAAGTCTAGCCATTTGAGCCACTCCACAGCTTCTGGTTTTTTCTGAGTATGTGGCACTGAGGATTCAAACCCAGTCATTCATACATGTTGAGCAAGCTCTTTATCACTAAGCCACATTTCTAAGCCACCCTTCCAATTTTATCCCTCACCTGCCTATCCTCAAGAAAAGGTTTCTGGCTATAAACGTTCTAAAGAAATCCCAATGGGAAGACGTCCAAAGATAAGACAAAGCTCATACTTGGGGCAGACTCTAAACATGTGAAGACTGTGACAAATGCTTCCATTTAATTATGGACTGTGTTTCAACACTTAATAAAATATTAATGAAAAATGAGTCAATATCCTAAATTATTGTTTAATATTATAATATATGTGCAAAATGTAAAAAACAATATGTATATAATAATACTAAATACAATAATCAATAAATGAATCAAAGAAAAATAAAATACAAAATCAATAATAAAAATCATAATATGAAATTAACATACATATGTAAATATATATCATATATTACATATGTATAGAAATATTTTTTCTCTTGCAGGACCTTCATTCAGGACATGGCAATTCTAGCCTGAATTTCTTTTCCTCAAGGACAGTGAGCTCTGCCTTCACCCATGCTTCAAAAGAGTTACCTAGATGGTGAGCTCAAATCCTAGCAATGGCAGAAATACTGGCCCCAGTTCCAAGATAGTGACTTAATTTTTATTAATGGAAGCAGTTATGTTTTTTCAGTTCCATACTGAACATTTAAAAAAAAAGCAGTGTAGAATTTTGTACAGCTATTCAGACAGCCTTCCCTGAGTGCTTCTCTGAGAATTACATTTTTCCCCTTTTTTAAATACGTTTTTTATTGTAAAAATGTTGTACAGATAGGTTACAGTTACAGGAGCAAGGTAATGAGTACATTTTCTATTGAGCATTGTTGACTCCTGCTTTGTTTTCCCCATACTATCCTTTCCTTCCCATCTCCATAACTACCTCCCCCTGCCAAGGTCAGTGACTTAGTTTTCCATTTTTGGTTGGCACAGGCTTTGAACTCATGTAGCGGCAACTTTTCCCTCACATTGCTAAAGATTTACCAAGACCCTGATTCTAAATCCCAGGCTAGGAAAGAAAACTGGCAGAAATTACAAACCAGGGAGCTTTATTTTTTAAAATTTAGTTAAATGATTAATTAATTAATTAATTTTTGGCCAAACATGGGGCTTGAAGTCAGGTCGTGGAAACTCTGCCTCAGCTTGGATCTCCCTAGGCTGGGGTGCAGTCTCCAGACCCATAGCCGATCCTGAGATCCTAGGCCCAGAGAGATTTTAGGAAGAAAAAAAAGCTGGAAAGCACAAAAAGTGGCGAGGTGCAGAGTGCTGGCGTTTTACTTGTTTTTTTCTTTGCATGTTGACCATCCTAGGTCTGAATGATATGGCTGCAAAGTATACTTGACCTGTCATTGCTGATGGCTGGAGGGATATCAAGGAAGCCATAGGCCAACCTGTCAACATGGCCCTGGATTCAAATCCCAGTCCTGACACCAATGGCAGGAGATTACAAGAGACTCATTCCTATTCATAGGAATACTGACTGAAAGTGTAGTTCATGCACCGGTCTAGTCTAAAATTGGATGCAATAATCGTAGAATGCTGATTGATCTTAATTAATAGTTTATTAAGCATGAAAAGAATAATATTCCTTCAATGGCGGTATAATAAATATCTAAGATTTGGTAGGAAAGTTGTAGGTGCCATTTAATCATAGATAGACAGCCCTGACACTCTTTACCAATATATAATTATTTGTATACCACCATCTGCCTATCCATGTATCACTGTTTTGGCCAAACCTGGGGGTTGATCTGGGAACCACCTGACAGCATTATTGGCTAGAGGCTGCCATGCTCAAACTCACTCATTCTTGAATTGAGCCTGCTAGGCACTGAGTTCAGATCCTAGCACTGCCAGGCTTGATGGGGAACACATCTAAAATCTAGATGCTTAGTGATGGGATGTAAACAATGTAATAAATGGTACATGTATCATCAGAGTCAATAAAATAAATGGTAAATAAATGAGTAAAACAAGAGATAAAATGAATAACCACAGCAAACACAATATGGACTGAACATCTGTACGGAATTACAAATCCTAACATTAAAATGTATGTAAGATGAACTTTTCCAGGTCTGAGGCTTGAAGTCAGCCCTCCCCTACAAGGAGGGATTTGTGGGAGACCCTGAGATACTATTTTGTGAACCTATGAGGAGTCATGGAAAGCAATCTATCTCATCCCTGAATGAGTAGTTCCTGCATGATGCGAGTAGGAAATGATAGGCAAGACTCATGGAGTATTGATTATTTGTAGAGAAGAGCTGATGAAGCATGATAATTATCATCACAGTCATGAAATGGAGGCATCCAGAAAGATCCAAGAAACGGTAGTGACACAGAATGGATTCCATTACAAGTCACCATCTCTCCTACTCTACACAAATATGTACTTATTTGCATACTACCTTCAGCTTATGAGTGGGTGACTATTATCCTCCCCAGTTTCCCCCTGCCGGGGGCCTCAATCTCAGGTCCTGGGAATGGCCTAGGTCCTTCGTGGCTCACAGGCTGGTGTGCTCATGTGGACCCATTCACCAATTGGGCCTGCTAGGTCCCGAGTTCAGATCCCAGGCCTGCCGAAAGATTCATGTTGATGTCAAAAGCCAATCGTTGCACCTGTTTTTCTTTCCTGTGCAAGTCATGGGTCTCAGCTAGGATGGAGAATAAATGGGCCACCTTGTGGCTATGGGAATAAGTTGTTATCCATGTCAGTGAAGGTATACTTGTCATTATATACTCAAGAAAATACACAATATATCCACTAATAGCATACAAAATAAAGGGAATAACTACACTCAATGCACGATGAAGTCCACACACAGATGTGAATATACATCCCTTGTTTCAATGATGCATTGAGGACTATTGAGGCCTCCCTGGGGCTCGAACTCAGTTCCAGGGAATGACACAGCTCCTTAGTGGCTCACAGTCTGGTGTGATCATGTGAACCCATTGGGAAGTTGGGCCTCGTAGGCTCTGAGTTCGAATCCCAGCACTGCCAAAAGTTCACCCTGATGTGAGAGGCCAGTTGTTGTATCTGTTTTCCTAGGCTGTGCAAGTTCTGTGTCTCAGCTAGGATGGAGAATGTATAGGCAAGTCAATACTCATGGGAATAGGTTGTCATCTAGTTCACCAAAGTTATATCTGTCATCCTATACTCAAGAAAATACACAATACATCAATGAATAAGACACAAAATAAAGAGAATGACTACACCGAACACAAGATGCCGCCCACCAGTGTTTAGAAATATAGATCCTCTGTTTAATTATGAATTTATGGCTATATTGGCCACCACCAGAGCTGGATCTCAGATCCTTGGAATGGCCTAGCTCCTTAGTGGCTCACAGGCTGGTGTTTTCAACATGTCCCTTTCACTGATTGGGCCTGCTGGCCCTTGAGTTCAAATCCCAGCACTGACAAAATATTCAACCTGATGTGAGAATCCAATTGATCCACCTTTTTTCCTGTCCTGCGAAAGTCCTGGGTTTCAGCACAGATGGAGAATGCTATAGAGGCAACTCTATAGCCATGGAAATAGGTTGTCATCCATGTCAGCACAGTTATATCTGTCACCATACTCAATAAAATACACAATACATCCATGAATAAGACACAAATTAAAAAGAATAACTACAATGAACTCAAGATGCATACCTCTCCTGTAGGTAAAGAGAGATCTTATGTTTAAAAAAGGTGGGCTTATTATTTTGTCCAGTGCTGAGCCTTCAAATCAGGCCCTGGACCATGCCTGACATTCTAGTCTTCAAGGATGGCGAGCTTCAATTCTCCCACAGTGCAAAAGAGCTACCCAGACCTGAGTTCAAATCCCAGCACTGACAAAAGATTCATTCTGATGTCAGAAGCCAGTTGTTGCACACGTTTTCCTCTCCTGTGAAAGAAGAGGATGGAGAATGCATAGGCAACCCTATAACCATGGGAACAGGTTGTCGTCCATGTCAGCACAGTTATACCTGTCACCATTCTTAGTAAAATAAACAATACCTCCATGAATTAGAGACAAAATAAGGAGAAGTGGACCAAACACAAGGTGCTGTCCACACATGTATGTCAATGTTGATCCTATGCTTAAATTATGAACTTATGAAATTATGAACTTATACTGGACCACTCTGGGGATCAATGTCAGATCCTGGGAATGACCTAGCTCCTTGGTTGCTCACAGGTTGGTGTGTTCACCTTTATTTATTGGCCAATTGTTCCTTCTAGGACCTGAGTGCAGATCCCAGCAATATTAACAAGTGGATCGTCGAGTAAGAAGCCGAGTGTGAAACTTGTTTTCCTTTTCTCTGAGAATTCTAGGTGTCAAGCATGATGGAGTACATTTCTACAAACCTAGTGCTCTGTGATAGGATGTCATCAATGTAATAAACAAAATGGGTTTCATATAGTAAAATCAATGGTAAATAAATGAATAAAACAAAAAATACAAGGAACAACCACACCAAACATGTATGGACTGAACATCTATAGGTAAGTATAAATCCTATCTTTACAATGTATATAAATAGTATGTTTTCCAGGGATGGGGCTTGAATTCAGGAATAGTGAACAGGCTTGACTTTCTTTTCTTCAAGTACGGTGATCTTCCCCTTCATCTACATTGCTGCAGATTTACCCTGATCCTTAGTTCAAATCCAACACCTGGCAGAATAAATAGCTGGAATTGTAAGCCAGGGAGCTAATTTTTTTAAAACTTTTTCTCAGCACGGGGTTTGAACTCAGATCGTGGTAACTCTGCCTCAGCTTCGATCACCCTAGGCTGGGGTGCAGCCACTGGACTCACAGCTGTTGTTGGGATCCTCGACCCCCAGGCCTTGCAGGGAAAACAATGTACAGAAAAACTGTGGCCTTTTTAGGTTTTCTTCCTTTGCACGTGACCCTCCTGAGTCTGAATTACACTGTTGCAAAGAGTACTTCACCTTGCATTGCTGAAGGCTGGCAGACTATTGGGGAAGCTTTAGGCCCACGTGGCAATATAGGCCCTGACCATCCAATGACAGGAGATACTAAGGAACAGGTTTCCAACCATAGGAATAACAATGGAATGTTGTCAGTGTCACAGAATGAGTTGTTCGTGAATAGTGCTCCTATAAAATTAGACAGCATGATTTCAGAAGGCTGATTGATTTTATTTAATATATATGAAGCATTAAAAGATTATTATTACTTACAGGAACACAATAATTTCAGGACACTGATTTCTTTAAAGAAAGAAAACAATTACATTACTTACATGGACACATAATAAATACCCAAGAATTGGTAGGAATGTAGTCTATATAACTAAATAATGTATAGACATCTCTGGCACTCTATAAAGATATATATTTATTAGCTTACTGCCATCTGCATGTCAATCTGTTCCTATTTTGTTAACTCCTGGGCTCAATCTCAAGTCCTGTGAACAGTCTGTCAGCTCAATTTGCCCCAGGAGGGCATGCTGACACTCACCCATTCATGAATTTGGCCTTGTAGGCCATGAGTTCAGATGCCAGTAAGAAGCTGATGGTAACACATGTTTTCCTTTTCTGTGAATGTCCTGGGTGTCAGGTATGAAGTGGAATATATATGCAGACCTATATCCTTATGTAATCAATGTTCTATGTGCCATAATAGTCAATAAAATAAATGGTCAATACATGAACAAAACAAAAAATAAAATAACTACACTGAGTGCAATATAGTCAACATATGTATGTAAATATAAATCAAATATGTAAATTGTACATGAATAGGATGTTTTCTAGTGCTCAGGATCGACATCAGGCCTAAGGAACAGACTTGAATTTCTTGACATCAAGGAGGCAAGCTTCCACTTCCCACACAGTGCAACATAGTTACCAGACCATGAGTTCAAATCCCAGTCCTGGCAGAAAAATAATGGAACCTTTATAGTATGTGTGGCCCAATTCTTAGGTATTTCATTATGTCACCATTTTATGAATTTGATTGTTTAAATGCTTAATAAAGTATTAACTAAAATTGATTAGTGTCCTATAATATAATTGTGTATAATTTTATCATAGAAGCATTCAAGAACTGCCCATTCAATCATGACATACATAATATTCCATTGGGTATCATATAGATAAGAACAAGTTTCTTAGGATCTCCTGCCATTTGGAGGTGGCAGGATCAGGATTCAAACTGTGGGCCACAGCTCCCACCACTTCACCACGAGAATAGGGTACTCACCAGTCTGTCCAAGAACATCAGCAAGACCAATGATTAAGCAGGCACCAGTGGCTCTCAGCAGTCCTCCTTGATACTTACAAGACTGTGAAAGGAGGATCATGGTCAAAGTCACTCAAGCCAAGAAAGTCCTTGAGACCCCTTTCCAACTTCAGTGCCAACATATCAAGTGTGGAGGGCCAGCCTTGAGCAAAAGCAGCTCACAGACTGTGTCCAGATCTTGAGTTCAAGGTCCAGGACTGGCAACAAACAGGCATACACAACAATCTGTGCAGTCATCCAGCTAAAGCAGGTTACCCTTTTGTCCCCAACTGCATTGGACAGAGTTCCCTGGGGAAAAGGCTAGGGGAGCCGCTGTCATCTTGCTCTGCCCATACTGCTTGCATCACTGGATTCCAGCCACACCCCCATTCTTTCATGTTCCTTTCTGACCAATGGGATACAAGAATGGTGACCACGCCCACATTCCATGATGCTGGGGAGCACCAGGATTCCCTCTGTTTGTTTACAACACTACCAGAAGTTGAGGAAGGTAGAGGTGGTTGAGTGATCAGCAAGAGACTCGAGGAGAGTTTGGAGTATAGTAGGAAATTGATGCTCCCACCAGTGCCCCAGCTCCCTCCCCGCTTCTTGCGGTGCTGGGTTTCAAACCTCAGGCAATGGAGCACTGCCAGCAGTCATAAGGCCCCAACCAGGTCTCTGCCCCTGGTCTTCTGCTCTGTGCCCATGTGTCCACAATGCCACCTCCATCATTGCTCTTCCCACCGGGATCAGCTGCCAACAGCTTCTCTGAGCAGCACAGGTGAGTGGCTGACCCAACACTACCCCTGCCGCTGGTCAGACACTCTGCTGGGGTCCCAATGACCCCCTGCTTGTTTCCTCTCCCTGGCTCTGAGGAGCCACCTTTCTGTCTTGGACATTTCTGAGAAAGAGACTCAATACTCAGGCTGTGCTGGATCGGGATCCTCCTATCTGGGACAGGTATGCTCCACCAAGCATGGTCCTCTCTAGTTGGGATGGTAGACATGTAGTGCCATGCTCAGTTATTGGTTTAGATAGATTATCCCAAACTTTTAGTCCATGCTAGCAGATTCTTGACCACAGCTGAAGTTCTGGATAGTGCCGAAACCATCAGACCTCAGTCTCCTCAGAGGGCAGTTGTGAGGAAACAAGGGATTTATACAGAGGGTTCTGTGGAGCATGGCTAGGCAGAGAGGGAGCATACCTCAGATAAGGTTCTCGGCAATTCTGTGAGCATATGACAGGAAGATACCCGGAAAGGGCTTAGGTGGGGTCTGTTATTAATTGTGCAACAGGCGTGGGATTATGAAACAAAACATGGCTCTCATCATTACCCTATCCCCATGAGGAAGGGGATCCTTCACTCTGTTGAGTTTTGCAGCTGAGAAACAGATGCATGGAGAAGCTGGGTGACCTACTTATGACCTCAAGGTCACAGGAAGCTCAGCCTAACTTCTCTACCATGCTCCTTGGGACAATGGGTGCTATTCAGTCCACTTCATGTGAGAATCCACTTCTTGTCAGTTGTGGGTCTTGAACTCTAGGCCTGGGCGCCGTTCCTGAGCTCTTCAGCTCAAGGCTAGTGCTCTACCACTTGAGCGCACTTCTGGTTTTCTGGTGGTTGTTTGAAGATAAGAGTCTCACAGATGTTTCTGCCCAGACTGGCTATGAACCATGACCCTCATATCTCAGCCTCCTGTGTAGCTAGAATTAGAGTTCTGAGCCACTGGCACCCAACTTAAGCATAATTCTGATTTTCTTTCTTCGTCTCTCGCATAGTAACTGGTTGAATGTTTTCTGGATGAGGTGGCCCAGTGTCCCTATGTGCCTGGAACCCAAGGTAGCCTTCTCATTCAGGAGGTGGGCTGTGGTCAGGAGCTGTCTAGCTCAGACTATTGAAACAGTTCCATGACGTAAGCCCCTCTGTGCCCTGGGTAGACCATGACGGTTATTCATTTTCCATCCAACCTTCCTGAACTTATTGTATTGTATTGTTTTTACATCATTTCTAGCACCTGTCCAAAATTATGATATAGTTATGGAATGAAAATATAATGCCATCTTAAGAAAGTCATTTAGGGCTTTGTGAATGTGGCTTCATGGTTAGGTGATTGCCTAGCATGCATGAAACCCTGGGTTCAATTCCCCATTACCACATAAACAAAAAGACACTGGAAGTGGTGCTGTGCCTCAAGTTGTAGAATGCTAGCCTTGAGCAAAAAAAGAAAGACAGAAAGAAAGAAAGACAGAAAGAAAGAAAAAGAGAGAAAGAAAGAAAGAAAGAAAGAAAGAAAGAAAGAAAGAAAGAAAGAAAGAAAGAAAGAAAGAAAGAAAAAAGAAAAAGGGAGAAAGAAAGAAAGAAAAAGAGAGAAAGAAAGAAAGGAAGGAAGGAAGGAAGAAAGCCCTGGGTTTCCCTTATTTGCAATAACTAGTGTATGTCTGAGTCAAGCAGTAAAGATCAGATAAGTTGCTGTTAGGGAAATGAACCCTAAGATATGTATTTAAATGTTTTTTTTCCCTGTGATTCTTTCTAACACATTTATAAAATTATTTCTTTGTTGTTTTGTATGCCCCTCACCCAGAGTATAACCCTTGCTTTAACTGTAATTGATAATGTTATAATTTGTGGAGGGGAAGGGAAAAAACACGTCATTTAAATAGGGATACAGGTGGACCCATTGCATCAATGAGATATGCAAGTCGTTATGTCAAAAACGAACTTTACAACTTTGGTGGGGGGGTTGGGAAGGAGGATTGGGTCTGGGGGCAGGTGGAGGATGGGAGGGGGTCAGAAGGGGAACAAAAGGAGGAGGATACAATGCTTGATAAGAAATGTACTCATCTTGCCCCTGTAATTGTAACCATTCTGTACAGTATTTTCACAATATAAAAAGAAAAAATTAGTAAATGCAAAATAAAGAATCCCTACTTTGAATATATAATTGCTCCTTCCAAACTGAAACCTGACAATAGTCCCTAATTCATGTATTTTACTTATAATACTGTGCTGAAAAAAAAGTTTTGGTCATTAGGTCACAGCAATTAATGCCAGTAATGTGTTTAGATGTCAGGTGAAGATTAATTCTGGAAATTCAAAGATTCCAGGATTTTGTGTGGTCACTGCTAATCACAAAGAGAAGGGTAATCTAAGTGACATTTGGAAACCTTTATGGTCAATGACTGCAACAAAAAGGCAGAGGCTAATTAACAGTTGTGACACAAGAGAAAAAATAACTCCAGATGGAAGGAATAAATGATAGTAACTAGGGTATACCAGAAATTGTTCTAGAAAACAATTTTGGTTATTGAAGAACTAGTTTTCAACTAGGCTTATTCCTCATTGCCTTTAGCATTCTAAATCTCTTAGGCTAGTTCTTAATCTTTGTGTGATAAATGTATCTCTCTCTATGCTGTTCTTTCATACTCGATATCCTTTGCTTTCTAAAAATCTGTCTTTCTATATTTTCCTATGAACATTTCCTGATACTAAATACACCTATACAGACGGTAAAGGATGCTAATGGAGGGATCCCATAGCTAATGAGTCATATTATGAGGACATATTATTGCTACCTCAAATTTTCTGAAAAGCTGCAATGGCATCATTTGGTTCAAATTTCCATTGTTTGTCTACATAGTGTCATTCAGAGAACATAAATGCAAATATGAGCCAGGTGCTGGTGGTTCACGCCTGTAATACTAGCTACTCAGGATGTTGAGACCAGAGGATTGTGGTTGAAAGCCAGCCTGGTCAGGAAAGCCTATGAGACCCTTATCTTCAATTAAGCACAGGAAACCCGGAAGTGGTGCTACAGAAAAAGTAGTAGAGCACTCAACTTGACCTGAACAGCTGAGGGACAGCACCCAGGATCAGAGTTCAAGCCCCATGATAAACAAATAAAGTGAAATATGACTTTGTTTCCCCCAAAGGAACGACAAGATTAATAATCTTCCCAAGCATTAAAATAAATTCCAAAATGATTCAGTGCACCTACTTTTGCTGAATTATTTACTTTATGGCTTCTTTGCTGGACATATTCTCTACTTTTAAAAATAGTCAAATATTACCTTTACAAAAAATTTCATCAAATATTAGTTGTTTCAAAAGAGAAGTCTATTCAGTTGATGTCACTTAGCTTTCTTACTATCTTGGTTCAAAGCTAACCCAGGCAGGTTAGTCTGTCAAACTCATTTCTAATTAAACACCAAAAAAGCACAAGTAGAGTTTTGGCTCAAGCAGTTGAGTACTAGCTTTGGGGACAGGTGGGCAGGAAAGAAAATTGTTCAGGGACAGGGTCCAGCATCTGGGTTCAAGCCCCAGAACCAGCACAAACTAAACAAACAAGCAAACAAAATAACCCAGATATTTCTTTGGGACTCTCCTTAAAGGAGTACTCATTTGACAAGAGGTTCCTTTTGGTGATCATACTCACTGGATCCTGCTTTTTTGGAATCCGTATTGCTCTGGAGAACTCAGGACCAGACTAAAGGAATTGATAACTGACTCCTGCAAATAGAGATTCCTCTCAGGGGTGAAATAACCATCCATAAGGCACTTTAAACCTCCGTGTCTTTGTTTCTTTGCAGTAGAACACTTTTAAAACAACGTTATTTCCTTTTGTTCTATGATGGCTTTCAAATGGCACATTATTTCTTTTTGTAATACTCTCAATTAGAACTTTACAGAAAAGTTTTATATGAGTAAAGAACATACTCGAAAAAGTCCAGGACAGAGTTTTTTTCAAGCCTTGGGATTCTTTTCTTGTACAGTAAAAAGGAAAGCACAAGTTAACTTGAACTTTGTCATTCCTCTATTTTCCATTCCTCTCCTGGGATCAGTTTTCACATCCAGTTACCGTTACTTCCAGTAACAATCGATGGTGTTGTTTGAGGTATAATAAATGTTTTCTGGCTTCACTGAAATAACACAAGGACACCTTTGGACATGAGGTAACACGTGTTTCAGAAAAAAACTTAGTAAAGAGAAAATATGAAATTTATATTGCTTATAAATATATTATCCATGAGTATATTGAGTTCAAACTTTTTATGGTCTCTGTAAATTAAAGTGAATTGTAAATGGGAAGAAGGTTCTCAGATCATTCTTTTTGTGAGTGTATTTACAGCACATTATTTCCCAAGTGTATATGAGTTAACAGTAAGGGAAACTATAGCAATAATAGGAGAAAGAGACGTTCTGTGTTAAAGTATATGGGTTCAGTACACTATAGAAGACTCTACAAATAAGACAACACTGAAACAATAAAGCCAAGTCCAGTGTGTAGATTTATGGGAGTGATATAGAGAAAGCATTACTCCTAGGTGGAACACGAAGTATGAGGCCACTCCTCTTCTAAAATCACACTTGCTAATGACACAACTCTGTAGAAAGTAGAATGGAAGTATAATTCTGGTTCCAATGCACGTCAGATATAAGAGCATGGACTTAACTGGAAAAAAATCCATCTTGAGAGAACAGGGCTTATACTAGCAATGAACTGCTGGCTAAGATGATATTTCTTTTCCTTTCCTTATATATTTATTGTTGTTGGTGGTGGTCTTGGCACTTGAACTCTGGGCCTGGGCACTGTTCCTCTGCTATTCAGCTCAAGGCTAATGCTCTACCACTTGATCCACAGTGCCACTTCCAGTTTTCTTGTAGTTAATTGCAGAAAAGTGTCTCCGGAACTTTCTTACCCTGGCTGGCTTTGAACCCCAATCCTAAGATCTCACCACCACTCAGCTTACGATCACATTTCTAACAGTGTACATTCAGGATATGTAATGGGTATATTAATCTGTCTTTATTTGAATTCTTGAGTTAAAAACCTGGGCTACAGCATAGACTTTACACTCACAAAAATGTTTATAGCTTAAAAGTTGATACTTCTGGAGAAATAAAACCTAAGAATGTAAAGGAGTCTGGGAAGTTCAGTTTGCAACCAGCTAGGGTAGAACAGTCTTTGCAACAGTACCTATAATTGAGGAGCCAAAAGCTGGGTTGGAAGAATGGCTCAGGTGATGGAATACCAGTCATGAGCAAGATTGATGAATAAGAGCTTGAGGCTTTTACGTACATATATACGAACATACACATACACACAGAGGCACTTATATGTGCACACACAAATACACAAATGAAACGACTCTCATAATATGTAGAAAAATTACAAAACAATAGAAAATATGTCCTGAGTAAGACTAGAATCATGTGATAATTTTTAATATTAGAAAGTCCTAAAGTTACTTTTTTCAAAAGTGTTTGAGAATATTACATAGGTAGGGACCAGAGATAGTAAGAGAGTCAAGTAATCATTATTAAAGTTATCATATCCATTGAGGAATGAATCAGAGACCCCACAGGTGCATCTGAAAATGTTCATATCCTGTGTCAAATGTTAGAAAATGTTTGAAAATAGTACAGGAACAGTCTGAGCAGTGTAGTGGGTAATATCACTGGAGAAATTCAGAATTGCTAATCTGTATCTAGATTAAATAAAATAAGAAACTATGGCAGGGCAATGTGATATAAGCCTAGAATTCTAGCACTCAGACTAAAACAGAAGATTAGAGAGTGGAATTACATAGTGATACCTTCCCTGGAGCAGGTAGTATAATTTTGTCTTAATAAAACAAACCAAACAAGAAAGGAATACACAGTTGGAAGGCTGGGCTAATTTTGTCATTTTTTGAGAAGTCAAGTTTCTTATTGAAATGCAACACATATATAATCCTCACTTGTGTTTTAAATTCTCTCTCCATTACAGAACATTCCTAGATGCAAAATGACTCATGATTACCTTCCAAAATTTGAGAAAGTAAGTAAACATCATTCTGTTGGATTCCAAAGAAATGATGAAGGATTACAAAAGCTTAAGACTGGAGAAATAGCAAAGTTTGTCTAATGTAGGACTTTGTAAATTTTGCTAAATTAGAATTGAGATTTAAAATAAATATTTTGGTTTTGTTTGTAATTTCATATTCTATTGGATACTACAAAATTCTTTCTTTTTTTGTCAGTCGGGTGGCCTGAACTCTGAGGCTGCACACTGTCCCTCAGCTCTTCAGCTCAAAGCTAGTGCTCTACCACTTGAGCCACAGCAACACTTCCGGGTTTTTACACTTATGTGGTGCGGAGGAATCGAACCCAGGGCCTCATGCCTGTAGGGCAAGCAGTCTACCACTGAGCCACCTTCCCAGCCCCAAAATTATTTTTAAGTAGACGGTTTAATAGACAAATTCACAAATGATTCTTGCAATCTACTTGCCTAGAATTTTCTTTCAAGAGAGATATAATTAGAAATTAGTTAATAGATAATTCCCACAATTCATGTATAAAATGTTAATGTGAATAATGTAGACAGAGTTGCCAAGAAATGCATGATATTAATTTATAAATTTATCAAAAGCAATTTTTTGAGGCTTTGGTATAACATAGTATGAGGAGAATAATTGTGTGACATCTTCTTTCTTCTACCTATGTAACACAGGAAACAATTCCCTTAATTATGTGCCTCTGTATACAATGAGAAAAATGCTAGGTTGGGGGTTTGTTTTCATTTTTGTTTTTGTTTTATTGGTTTGTCCTAGTGCTTGAACTCTGTGTCTGGACACTGTCTCTGAGATTGTTTATGCTCAAGGCTTGTTCCCTACCACTTCAATCTCAGTGCCACTTGTGTCTGGCTTTTGCTGAGAAGTTTATTGGAGATAAGCATCTAAGGAACCTTCCTGCCTGGGCTGGCTTTGAACTGTAACATTTCGCTCTTAGCATCCTGAGTATCTATGATAGTTAAAAAAGTATTAATATAAGTAATATTTGCAAATGGTCTGATCTCAAGAATACTAGGGGGGGAAAATGATGCAACCCAGTTTATTGTGGTGTTCTTTCCAGAACATGGAGGGCATCACATTAGCAGAGGTGTAGTATTTTTTTCACAATAAAGATAAGCTATTCGTGTTGTTAATTAAGGGAACTTTGAGGTGCACCCTACACCTTGGAAACTGTTGGGCTAGGATGACTTTATGGCATAAGTCTTCGGATTGATGGTCACAGAAATAATAGCTTACTCTGATAAATAATTGCTTACTCTTGAAGAATTAATTATTACAGATGCTTCATAGTTTTATGCTTTCCCAGATTGTGGCTATTTTTCTGTTTACTTCTCAATCTGTAGCAACCCATTGGAATATGAATCTATTGCAGAATTACATAATATGCAAACAGGTATTCTTTTGAAGCTCTCAGGTAGGAATGTTCAGAATTTGAAAATGAGTAGTTATTAGTCATAGGAATTTTGAAGAACACATATATTCTGTCCTCTTAACAACTTATTTATTTTTAAAAGTTATGGGTTTCCATTGAATGAAACTGTTTACTGTTTTAGTATGAGAAAGTTTAAATTTATTCTTTTTTCAAAATATTGGCAAGTATATTGTGAAAATATTGTCTAGTTGGATAACATTCAAGTTGATGGCCCTCTGATTAAAAAGGGGTAATTAATTCAAATTGAATGCCAAATAGTATTGATTTTTAAAAGTTACTAAAAAATAATAATATTTACTATGCCAATACAGTGAAATTTTATTTCATGTAGCATATTTATTTAATTTAATTTTCTTGTCAAAGCTATGTACAGTGGAGTTACAGTAATTGTAAGGTAGTGAATACATAATGTTTCAAACTTGTTATCCCCTTCTTATTTTTCTCACAGTTTTCCTTCACCACAATACCCCTCGCAAGTTGTAATGTACATTTTCATCATATTGTCTTGTGAGCATTGCTATTGCATTGGTTTGCCCTTTGTCCTGTTTCTCACCATTTTGTTCTTCCTATTCCCTTCCCTAATTAAGGTAAATGTATACCAATACACAGGGTATCAAAATCAAATACAGCAGGGAATAAACCATAGGGAAAAATGTCAAAAGAAAATAGAAATCACATAGTACATTAAAAACAACAACCGCAAATAAAAATCTCTGTTTCCATATCTTGGATTTCATTTTGCTTAGCATCAGCATATATGGTCATATATATAACATAACAAAGGCCCTGGAAAATAATAGTTGCATGGAGACGATATCATGAAAACAACATGTTAACTGTTTAATATGGTAAAGATGGAATTAGGATTGGTGAATTCGTGATTCTGTTAAAGGAATTTCAAAAGAGTTTTAAAGTTATGACAGGTAAATTTTAATTGTTCAATCTTTTTAAAAACTTAGCCTATTTAAAAAATTATTAAATTGCCTGGGAGAATAGGCTTTCATGCAAAGAAATCCATGGAGACTTAGCTGAGAGGCAGCAATGTGGGTGAAGATGGCTCTTTTTCACACTAAAAAAAACAAACCGCACAAACCTTGCTATAAACCCTGTAGGTTACCTTGAGAATTGTCCTTACCCAAAAAATATACTCTTACTGTGTGAAACAAAGTTGTAGTGGAATTTAAATTCAAAGTTCTTTAAAAAAAAGATATCAAAATTGTGATTTGACCTTTACTTACTAAACAGTAATTCTCTGAAAAAGATAATTGGGGTCAAACTATTTAGGGCGAAAGTGCCCTCCACAATGAAAGAAGATATTGGATTTACACTTTTCTGCTTATAATACTTTCCACAATGTCTTTGCACGTAAAGCACTGAAACACAGAAAAAATCTGATTGGATACTTCAAACGAATGATTTCACATTTCTAAGTGGCTCAAAAATATAATATCATTATTAACAAGAGACTGTGAAGTCTTCTCTTATTACATAAGCCAAAATGTTTTGGGATCAGAAAAGAAGAGCAAATGGAAAACGTAAGAAAACAGTGTTCTTAGAAGCCCTAGCTAAGCATATTAGCTTCAGCAGTGGAGGGAGGCCAAAACTTTTTAAAATAGATTGTCCTAATATTTTTGCTACATAAAGTGGTTTTACAGAGCCTATGTGGCTCACTTCAATGCACACTAGATCGAATGAAGACATAAAAATAAGTTCCACATCCAAATAAAATAGTTTTAAAAGAGAAACCATGAAGACGTAGCAGTGGGGGAGGCCTTAGAGTCCTTCCACTTCACTAGACTTTAACCCATGAAGCTGTGATTAATTGGAAATCAGGTAAGAGCTAAGAGGAGGACATAGAAATAGGACATAGAAGTTTGTCCTTTGTAACAGACACTGTCATCCAAGGTATCGGTGATTTAACTCTATTCTTCTCCATACATCTTGTTAAGCAAATGCAAGACCAAGAGAAAAATAATCTATTGAAGTAAATTTGCAAAGAATAACTTCACTGTTCCTGATATGGTATCTAACGAGAGTCTTAAGTGAGAAGATAAAAGTGGAGTATTCTTCGGTTTCCTCTAAGCATCTTGTTAGCAAACTATATCTTTGAGGTTAGAAGTAATTGATATAAAAAGTGGTAGAGTACTTATTTTTGTGGGCACTTTAGACATAAGAAGACTTTCAAGATAAAAGAAAAAAAAGTATAGCTAAATATTTGTGATCACAGCTTCTTTTTTTTTATTTAATTTAATTTTATTTGTGAACATACTGTACAGAGGAGTTACAGTTACATGGGCAGGATAATGCGTACATTTCTTACCAAGCATTGCAGCCTCCTCCTTTGTTTACCCTTCACATCCCTTCCCAGCCTCCCCCCTCCCCCCATAATCCCAATCCTTCTCCTTCCCCCCCCTTCCCCCCTTCCCACCCCCCCTTCCCTCCCCCCCCCCCGCACCAACGTTGTAAAGCTCGTTTTGGACATGACAACTTGTACTTCTCATTATTGCAACAGGTCCACCTGTATCCTTAAACAACTGGTATTTCCCCATCTCCTCCACAAGTTATACTGACATCAAATATAGTGAAAGCAGGGGTTATACTGTGGGGGAGGGACATACAAAGCAACAAAGAGATAATCTTATAAATGTGTTAGAAACACATGCATGAAAGAAAAAAACATTAAAATACACATCTAAGGGTTCATTTTCCTGACATCACATTATCTGACCTTTTCCGCTTGACTCATACATATACTAGATATTACAAATAAGGGAAACCATGGGACCTACGTTTCTTTGGGCCTGGCTTACTTCACTTAATATAATTTTTTCCAAGCCTTTCCATTTCCTGACAAATGGGGCAATGTCATTCTTTCTGATGGAGGCATAGAATTCCATTGTGTATATATACCACATTTTCTTGATCCATTCATCTACTGAGGGGCCTCTAGGTTGGTTTCATATCTTAGCTATGGTAAATAATGTTGCAATAAACATAGTTCTGCTGGTAGCTTTAGTGTGGTCTTGTTTGTAAACATTAGGGTAAATGCCCAAAAGTGGGATTGCTGGGTCATAGGGGAGCTCTATGTGAAGTCTTTTGAGGAACCTCCATACTGCTTTCCAAAGTGGTTGAACAAGTTTACATTCCCACCAACAATGAAGTAAGGTTCCTTTCTGTCCACATCCCCTCCAGCATCTGTTGTTGTTAGAGTTCTTGATTTTTGCCATTCTAACTGGGGTGAGGTGATATCTCAATGTTGTTTTGATTTGCATTTCTTTTATGGCTAGGGATGTTGAACATTTCTTCATGTGTCTATTGGCCATCCTTCTTTCTTCTTCAGAGAAGTTTCTCTTTAAGTCTTTCGCCCACTTATTTATTGGGCAGTTGTTTCTTTGAGGATTTGTTGTTGGGGGGTTTAATTTTTTGAGTTCCAAGTATATTTTAGATATGAGACCCTTGTCCGTTGTATGGCTAGTAAAGATCTTCTCCCAATCCGTGGGCTTTCTATTGATCTTGGTAGCTATGTCATTTGCCCTGCAGAAGCTCTGCAACTTCATGCAATCCCATTTGTCCAACCTTTCTTTGATTTGTTGTGTTTCCGGGTCTCTATTCAGAAAATTTCGGCCTGAGCCAAGGAGACCTAGGGTTTCTCCTATTCCATCCTGTAAAGTTTTCAGAGTGTCTGCTTTGAGTTCAAGGTCTTTGATCCATTTGGAGTTGATTCTGGTGCAGGGTGATATATAAGGATCTAGCTTAAGTTTTCTACATGTACTTAACCAATTTTGCCAGCACCATTTACTGAAGAGGTTGTCTTTCTTCCATTCTATTGTTTTAGCTCCCTTATCGAAGATTAGGAATGGCTATAGGTCTGTAGGTTCGTTTCTGGGTTTTCAATTCTATTCCATTGGTCCTGAGGTCTGTTCTTATGCCAATACCAAGCTGTTTTGATTACTATGGCTTTATAGTAGAGTTTGAAGTTTGGTATTGATATTCCTCCAGCAGTGTTCTTTCCATTGAGGAGCGTTTTTGCTATTCGGGGTCTTTTATTGTTCCGTATGAATTTTTGGATTGACTCTTCTATTTCCTTGAAGAATGAGGTTGGAATTTGGATAGGTATTGCGTTGAATTTGTAGATAGCCTTGGGAAGTATTGCCATTTTCACGATGTTAATCATTCCAATCCAGGAGCATGGGAGGTTTTGCCATTTTTTAAGTTCTGTGTTGATTTCCTTTTTCAAGATTTTAAAGTTTTCATCATAGAGGTCCTTCACTTCTTTAGTTAAGTTAATTCCTAGGTATTTTATTTTTTGTGGGGATATTACAAACGGAGTTGCTTTCCTAATTTCAGCCACACTTTTCTCATTGTTGGCATACAGAAAAGCCATTGATTTTGGGGGGTTAATTTTATAACCTGCTACTTTGCCAAAGTTTTGAATCAGCTTGAGTAATTTGGGAGTGGTGTCTATGGGATTCTTTAAATACAAGATCATGTCATCTGCAAAGAGGGAGAGTTTTATTTCTTCTTTCCGTGTTTGATCCCCTTTATGTCTGCATCTTGTCTTATTGCTGTAGCTGGGCATTCTAATACTAGATTGAAGAGAAGTGGAGAGAGTGGGCATCCTTGTCTTGTTCCTGAGTTAAGAGGAAATGGCTTTAGTTTTTCACCATTGAGTATAATGCTGGCTGTAGGTTTGTCATATACAGCCTTTATTGTATTGAGGAATGTTCCATGGATTCCTAATTTTTCCAAAACCTTCATCATAAAGGGGTGTTGGATCTTGTCGAATGCTTTTTCTGCATCTATTGAGATAACCATGTGGTTCTTATTCATGCTTCTGTTGATGTGATGAATAATATTAATTGATTTGCGTATATTGAACCAGCTTTGCATCCCTGAAATGAATCCTGTTTAATCGTGGTGTATGATTTTTTGGATGAATTGTTGAAGTCGATTGGCCAAAATTTTGTTGAGAAGTTTTGCATCAATGTTCATCAAAGAAATGGGTCTATAGTTCTCTTTCTTTGATGAGTCCCTGCCTGGTTTTGGGATGAGGGTTATGATGGCTTCATAGAATGTGTTCGGTAGTGAGCTTTCTCTTTCAATTTCATTGAAGAGTAGGAGGAGAATTGGTGTGAGCTCTGCTTTGAAGGCCTTGTAAAATTCCGCTGTAAAACCATCTGGTCCTGGACTTTTCTTAGCTGGGAGGTCTCTTATTGCTGTTTCTATTTCAATGCTTGATATGGGCCTGTTAAGCTGGTTTAACTCATCTTGATTTAGTTTTGGCATGTCAATATTTGCTAGGAAAAGTTCCATTTCTGTCAAGTTCTCAAACTTATTCGCATAAAGTTTTGAGAAGTATTCCCTTATAATCTTCTGAATCTTGGTTGTTTCCGTGGTGATGTTTCCATTCTCATCTCTGAGTTTATTAATTTGGGTGTGTTCTCTTCTTTTTCTGATAAGATTTGCTAAGGGTCTGTCAATTTTGTTAAGTTTTTCGAAGAACCAACTCTTTGTTTTGTTGATTCTTTCTATAGTTTTTTTGGATTCTAATTCATTTAATTCTAATTTAATTTTCATTATTTCTTTCCGTCTAATGGATTGGGGTTTATCTTGCTGCTCTTTTTCAAGGAAGTTTAGATGTGTCATTAAATTGCTAGTTTCAGATCTCTCCAATTTGTTGATGTAGGAGCTCAGAGCTATAAACTTGCCTCTGAGTAGTACCTTTGCTGTGTCCCAGAGGAGCTGGTAATTTGTGTGTTCAATTTTGTTGAATAGCATAAACGTTTGAATTTCCTTTCTAATCTCTTCCATGACCCACTCTTGATTCAGCAGTGTGTTGTTCAGCCTCCATGTGATACTGGACTTTCTTTGGTGGCTTTTGGTGTTGAGTTCTAATTTTATTCCCTTGTGGTCAGAGAGAATGCAAGGTATAACTTCAATGTTTCTGAATTTAGACAAGTTTGCTTTGTGGCCTAAAATGTGGTCTATTTTAGAAAACGTTCCATGTGCTGCTGAGAAAAACGTGTATTCTGATGATTCTGGGTGAAATGTTCGGTAGATGTCTGTTAAGTCTAGTTGATCTATGCAGCTGTTTAGATCTGCGGTTTCTCTGTTGAGTTTCTGCCCAGTTGATCTATCTAGTGGGGAGAGTGGTGTGTTAAAATCCCCAACGATTAATGTCTTTGGATCTATATGGGATTTGAGGGAAAGTAGTGTTTCTTTGATAAATTTGGGTGTTCCATTGTTTGGCGAATAAATATTTAGAATTGTAATATCCTCCTGAAGGAGAGATCCTTTAATTAGTATGTAGCGACCTTCTTTATCTCTTCTCACGAATTTTAATTTGAAGTCTATTTTATCTGATACTAGGTTTGCAACTCCCGCCTGTTTATGGGGGCCGTTTGCTTGGTAGATTTTGTTCCAGCCTTTAACATTGAAAATGTGTTTGTTTTTACTGGCAAGATGTGACTCCTGCAGGCAGCATATAGAAGGGTCTTGTTTTTTAATCCAACTAGACAGTCTATGTCGCTTAATTGGAGAGTTCAGTCCGTTAACATGAAGAGATAGGACTGAGAGGTATTTGAGAGTTTCTGCCATGTTATCCTCCTTCTTGGGGGCTGCGAAAACTGGATTCTTCCTATTGTTCTTGGATTCTCAGTTTGGGTGCAGTTTCTTGGCCTTTGTTGCGGTCTTGTTAGTTTTCTATGTGTAGGACATCTTTAAGAATCTTTTGTAGGGCAGGTTTGGTGGAGATGTATTGTTTCAATTTTTCTTTGCTATGGAAGGTTTTTATTTGGCCTTCAGTTATGAAGGAGAGTTTAGCTGGGTACAGTATT
Organism: Dipodomys spectabilis; assembly: GCF_019054845.1. NCBI lineage: Eukaryota > Metazoa > Chordata > Mammalia > Rodentia > Heteromyidae > Dipodomys > Dipodomys spectabilis. The sequence goes on along the minus strand of NW_024870897.1, from coordinate 423,002 downwards.
CTTGGTTGATAGTTGTTTGTTTTTAGGGCATGGCATACATCATTCCAGGCTCTTCTTGCTTTGATTGTCTCTGCTGAGAAATCTGAGGTGATTCTAATTGGTTTCCCTTTATAGGTGATTACCCTTTTCTCCTTGACAGCTTTAAGGATATTTTCCTTGGTCTGAGTTGATCCTGTGTGGATTATAATGTGACGGTGGGATGTCCTATTCTGGTCTGGTCTATTTGGGGTTCTAAAAGCTTCTTGTATCTGAATAGGCCTATCTTTTTGTATGTTTGGGAAGTTCTCTGCTAGGATCCTGTTAAACAAATTTCCTAGACCATTAACTTCTGTTTCTAGGTGCTCCTCTACAACCATTATCCTTAGATTAGGCCTTCTGATGGTGTCTTCCAGGTGTTGGATAGATCTATCATACTTCTTGGACTTGTCTTGGATGGTTGTATGTTCTTTCTCTATAATATCTAGGCTGTCTTCAATCCCTGAGATTCGATCTTCTGCATGGTCTAACCTGCTGTCAAGACTCTCTACTTTGTTTTTTATCTCTTTTCCTTCTAGTTGGTCAGCTTTGATGGCTTCAAGTTCTTTGTTGAAGTTCTCTTTTAGGTCTTGTATGAATTTCTTTACTTCCTTAATTTGGTGTTCAGTGTTTGTTCTCAAATCACTTAGTTGATTGGTTATGATTTCTTTGGACTCCCATTCCTTCTGTTGGGTTCCATTCAGCATTCCCTTTGTGGTCTCCCTGACTTCCTTCAGCTCTTTGTTAATGGATTCCATGAATGCCTTTAGTGATCTTTGTGTGTTCTCTACCTGGTCTCTCAATTCCTGAATTACTCTTTGATTAGCTTCCTCCGGTTTGTGGGATTCCTGCAGGTCTCTTTCCTCCCGTTCGTGGGATTCCTGCAGTTCTCTTTGAGTGTTCTCAGCCTGCTCACGCCATTCCTCCCTTTCTCTTTGAGTGTTCTCAAGTTGTTCACGCAAATCCTGTATCAGTTTTTGAGTAGCTTCCTCACGCTTATGATATTCCTGTATAAACTTTTGGGATGCCTCCTCTCTCTCCCTATCACGCTCATAGAGAGTCCTTTGTAAGTTGTCAAACTTCTCATTTATCTTGTTTGCCACCAGTGTTTGTAGAGCTATTTGGGAACTCTCCTCTGGATTGTTCATTATCTGATCTGACCCCTGATTGTCAAGATTGGGAATTGAGATACCCGGATTTGCCATTTTTCTTGTGTTTTTCCGGCTTACTCTGCCCATTTGAGATGAAAATAGGACCAGTTTTGTGCTAGCACACTATCTTAAGGCCACCATCAACCAACGTTTGCATTTATAGTCAATAGTCTATAGATACAATCTAGTTCAAAAGATACATCTATTCAACATCAAACAACTAAATGTTAATGGGCTTCGAACCGCAGAGAAGAATTTGGAAAACCAGAAATTTTTAGGGTTAGGGAGAGATGTGGGTAAAAATTAGGAATAGATTGGTGTGGGGAGGCACAGGGAGAGTTAACTATGTCCTCATCTCAATGCAGGAAATAGGTTGGGTAGGATGCAAGTAGAGAGGGAGAGAAAAAAGAAGAAAGGGAAAGAGAAATGAAAAGAGACCAGAAAAAAAAATTAGAAACGTAAAAATTAATATAGTTATGGAGATTGAAAGACCATCTATTTAGAGAGGAATTTGAATATAATGAGAAAACAGGAGGGAGATAGAGGAGATGTGAAAAACTTAAAAAATGCTTAAAAGATTATATAGGTATAAAGAGGTAGTACTGCTATTAAGGAATTTAAGTCTCAGAGGTTTTGGATTGAGTAAAAAATTTGTGGATTAAGTGTGTACACAATGGGGGATAGGGTCTACTAGTTAACTATGGGTTTATCTGAGGATGTGCAGGACAAGAGTTAAGTCACATACAAAAGAACAAAAGAAAGGAAAAGGTGAAAAGGATAAGAAAGGGAGAAAAAAAAAGATCAGAAGTTCAGTAGAGCTAGACAAAAAACAAAAAGATAATTAAGAAAGAAAGAAAAAGAGAGAGAAGACAAGAAAAAGGAAAACGTACATTCACGTATTCCTAAAATAAAAATTATAAGAGGGGAAAAAAAAGTTACTGGAAAACAATTATTTTTTCAAAAAAGGCAAAAATTAAAAATTAATAAAAGTTTTAGAAAAGGAAAAAAAAATTTTTATATATATAAGGTACCAAAAAAAAAAAAAAAGAAAGAAAAAAGAAAAGAAGAAATAAAAGTTCTTTGATTTTTTTTTTTGGGGGGGAGGGGTAGGAAGAATCCTGTATCTCCCTTTTGTCTGTAACCAGCCTCTTGTTGGAGTCTCTGGTCAGCTTGAGGTCCTGTGGCTTGATTGGTTTCTTAAGTCAGTTTGTTCGAACAGGCAGAAAAATGCTCTGCTTTACCCAAGATTTTGAGATCCCCCTCCCAGGTTAGTTTAATGGGAGGGTGATCTGCTTTGAGAATCACAAAAGAGGGGTGATGAGGCTAGGTTCTGGTAGGGTTGAGGCCTTTCAACAAACAGTAGCTTTTCCCTGGGGCTATTTTGTGAAAAATTCAGAGCCCACCCTGGAGCCATTCTCAGGGTTGCTGTTTTTCAATTGATTGTGGAGGCTGCTAGAGGGAGGGGCAGCCTCTGGCTCTGGTTACCCAGTGAGGAAAGCCACTCCAATGGCTGGTGCCTGAGCTGGGTGACTTTTCCCTGGATGGAGCTGAGTCTGGCAGGTCACTTTGCCGTTAAGTTCTTGTGACCTGTTAAATGACTCGTTTTATTCCAAGGCCTGAGTTGGAGCTAGCAGCTCCTCCGAGCTTTGTCGGTATCCAAGATGGAGATCACCAGTGCTGGGGGGGGCGGGGTGGCCTTCCCTCCTCTGCTTCCTGAGAAGGAGTGAGGACGTCAGGCTTCTACTCACGCCGAGTCTTGGATCCTGGGTCGTCTCTGGTCTGCAAACTGCAGGATGAAGTTGTCCGCTCCTTGTAGGTTCTTGCTGGTGTTGAGTAGAATCCTCTCACCCGCTGCGTCTGGCTCCTTCGTCCCGGACTCTCTGTGTGAGCGCTCAGGTATGGCCGCGGCTCAGGTATGGCTGCGACCCTGCCGCCGCTGCGGCGGCTGCTGGCAGGCGCTCAGATGTGTCTCCTTGTCTTGGCTTCCCCTCTCTTGTCTAACTCTCTGTCCTGTGATGGCACACTTGGTGTGATTCTCTGGCTTAGGACTGTTAACTGGAACTCTAAAACTGCTTTCTATGCGAGAGCTTGTTCAGATTCCAGCTTCTCCTCCGCCATCTTCCCGGAACTCTGATCACAGCTTCTTCAACTGGTTCTTTGGAGACAACGTTTTACATGAGAGTTTGTCCTCATTATCATAGATGGGTTTTCGTGGCAACCAAATGCAAGAGGGAAGTTTAATGGATTCGCTTGGACAAGTAAACAGCGTAATAGAAAAAATGGCAAATAATCTTTAGTGAATTACTTTGACCGATTACTTTGCCAAAACAAAGAAGGAAAGATATAATTCAAAATCACTTGACTGAAAAGTATGAAAAAGAGTAGTAAAGAGAGAAGAGAGAAAACATAGAGTACTGTTTTCTCTCCAACCTAGTAATGAGTTTTGATCTTGTTTCTTCCATTCTATATGCACCAGCTATCAAATGTATCTCAGGACTGGAATATCCAGTTCAGACAAAGAGATCTCCCATTAGAAAATATTTGCTGCAGATGTAAGTGATTTATAACCTTAGACAATCTATTTAAATCTGTTCAAAATTCTCCCCTACCCCAAACTGCCCTCTTTGAACAGTTGGTTTGCTTTTCCCATACTGCCCTTGATTAACTATTTAAAATTTTGAGAGGTCATATTCATACTCTCTAGAGGTTGCTGTTTGGTTGTGATTTTTGTGTGTTTGGTTTTTGTTGTGTTTTTAACTAAATTTCAAAAGGTTGTGCAATTGTGTTACAATTAAATATGTCCATGTAATTGTCCAATGCTCCTGGATCAGAGTCACTCCTTCTATCATTCTCAACCAATCCCTTCTCCAAGATTTATTTCAGATTTACCACTTCCTTTATCACATGTGTACATTGAGTATTCTAGTTGTACTTGCCACTTTTTCATTTTTCATTCATTCTATGTTTTTACTAATATTCTTCTCTGGTCTCAACTTTTTGATAGTCATTCTGTTAAACTGTCTGTTCATACTTTGACAGGTTTATATACATTCTATGGCATTTCTATCCTGCACATACTTGAACTAATATCAGCTCATATTTCCATAATTAATTCATCTGCAATAACAATTTGCAAGACTGAAGTCGTGAAGCACCTATACATGATTTTATTCTCATCCATTTGGAAGATTAATATTTAGTCAACAAGAAAGTTTAAAAATGGCTTAGAATGCTTTCCTAACTACCAGTTTTTATAAATGGCTTTGTACAATGGTTTGTGATTATTTTATTTTACATGGGATAATATTCTCTACTATGTATAACTTTTGGGAAAAGAAGAAAACTAAAATTTATTACTGTGGAGGAATATGATAGAAATAGAAGACAGATTTTATGTTTGTCACATCTCTGATGAACACCCATATTCAAGACTTAAAGTCATATTTCTTAAGGAAAACATCAAACAACATGATAAGGCAACTATTCGTGATCTTTTAAAAGGTACCTTATTATTTGATGAAATTTACTTTATTAGCTAAAGTTTAGGCTTGAAATATGGAAGGCTGATCTATATAACACATTTCTGGAAGGCATCTACTGAACAACACAAATGGTGGGGGCTACTATTTCTATAATTTAAGGAATAGTTGAACCTGTTTGGTGTTAGTGTTGGATAATAAATCAACTCTATTTTAACTTGCTCCTTCCACTTGAAAAACTTGTAATGTTACTAAGTATCATCTAATCGTCAAATGTTATTTTGGCGAATGTGCCTTTAAAAAGTTTATTTGAGGCGCTGGGAAGGTGGCTCTGTGGTAAAGCACTTGCTTGCATGCATGAGGTCCTGTGTTCAATTCCCCAGCATCACATGACCAAAAAGAAAAAAATCTGGAAGTGTGCTGTGGCTCAAGTGGTAGAGTGCTAGTCTTAAGCTGAAGAGCTGAGGGACAGCGCCCAGGCTCAGAGATCAGGCCCCATGCCCGGACCCCCTAAAAAATTATTTGAATAGGAATATATTTTAAGGAGATTAAATATAGGTTACCATTGGTTTGAGAATGACAACCTTTTTATACTACATAACCAAGTTTTACTGAAGTACCAGTGTTTTGAAGCACTAAGGATCTTCTCAATTAATGTTTTTCTGAATTATATTTGACTTCTAAGTCAAGTTTTCCTAGCCTTGGTAGAAAAATTATGGATCTATCCTTCGAGGAACTATTTTTTGGCCTACTTACACTGGACTGAAATCTTTCATTAATCATTAGGAGAGGGGTATTAAAAATATTCTTGTGACATTTGTGATCTTGTTCACTAATATGGGCTGGTCATCTGTAAATTGAAAGTGTGAATTACAGAAGTTTCTCTCAGATTTTGTGATCTCATCTTTCATTTTAAGTTGCCTTGCATTTCACAATTGCTTACTGCTAAATCCTATGTAATTGGGGCCCTGCATTATTATAGGAAATGAGAAGTTGAGATGAGTCTTCAATTACTTTCTGTTGGCATTTGGCATGGGCCTAGGTATGAGGACTTGCCCTTGTTATCTGATGATGCAGATAACTGGGACCTGGGATCCTAGGACGCGTGGGTCTTGTAGAAGAATAATACCTTTTGGACATCATATCAGCAAAATTTAGGTATGATCAGAAATATGGAGAAAACCATTCTGAGTCCAGCGAGTTAAAACAATATACAGAGCAGCAGAGTAAAATCCCTTACATATTAAAGGAAAACAACATTTTTTTTTGCCATGTGAATTCAGGAGTCTAAGAACACTTAGAAGGTATCACAAGTTTATATCGAAGACATTGCATTGATACTTCTTATATTCTAATATATATTCTAAACTTAATTATTTATATTCCAATCTGTTTATTGTAATAAATATCAATTTATTTGTCAAATTATCGATTAATTCTAGTAAGTTTCATTGTGTGAAACATAAAATTAGCACATATAAATATAAAATATATAACTATATGTAATATAAGGAATGTTTTTCATTGTTCTGTTGTGGTTAGGGTATCAAAGGCAACTCTGTTTTACAGTATTATTCCATTATCTCTACCTCAGAGTTTGGTAGAATTAGAACTAAAGCTTTACCATTTGTAGATTTACAGCCTAGAGGCAAGAGGAAACACTGAGATTAAAACATTACCAATTTAAGGCCTAATATCAAGGAAAAAATATGGACTTCTCCTGGAGCTATGGAAATATTTGGTGATAGAAATTCAGTAGTGTAAGTTCCTGCCTGGTTGGATGGTAGACAGGTCAGGACATTAGGTAATCATGCATAAGAACAATTTTTTCACCTTTTTGGCTTTAGCTACTTTTGAAATGGTAGGTATAATAAACAATTATATTTTGATAAAATACTTTCTAGTCAGAACTGTTTATTTCTCCATGATCCCTTGTAACTAAGATTAGTTTTTTTCCAGTAAGATAATCTTTTCTGTCAGGGTAAGATATTCTGGTTGGTCTGTTACTACATGGAAGAAGGGTAAAGGGCCAGTAGACATTTGTGCCAGTAAGACCTCATTTGGGAAATTTTAAGCTGCAAAATTTTAGAAGTAGCTCTTCAGCAAGGCTTACTTTGAATCCATTAGCTCCACAAAGCTAACTCAGTTGATAAATAAGTACTTGAAAAGCCATATCTTTGAATCTAGCTATAAAGGCTTCAAAGTATGATGAAATTTAAAATGAAAAAGACTTAAAATAGTCATTGGCAAAATAATTGCAAGTGTGAGCAATCTACCGAACAATATATTTTTTCCACTATACACAGAATTTCAGAGAAATAAGATCAATAGCATTGTTAGTAACAATAAGGTTTCCTTGTTACAAATAGGCAACCAAGGATATATGCCTGTATAAAGATTGCATCATTAACTACTTAAATTCACAGGATACTACATGCTTCGGCAGCACGTATACATAAATTACAACAATATAGAGATTAACATGCCACTTGGACAGGGATGATCTGAAAATATGCGAAGTATTCCATATTTTTCATTCTTCAGATGCAAGAAATGAAAAACAGTTATTAAAAAGTTGATTACAAAAATACAAGTGTAACAACACATGCGATTCATATAATTAAAAGTTAGTTTGGCATCTTCACCTTAGAAAGGTCTTTACATAGCATAACTTTACAAAACTTTGAAATTAGATAACATTTTAATTTTATCCCAAAGAAATAAAATACTATAAGGACCTAGGAGAAAAAAGAATCTTAAATTGTTTTTATATGGAATGCAATCTGTAAGGACACATTTATTAATGAAGTTATATAATATATAACAATGTAGTATTCAAAGTATTATATCTAGGAAAGAATGAAATAGATTATGGACATCTTACAAACAAAATACAGAATATGTTAAAATATACTTTCTTCAGACAAGCACCAGAAATATCTTTAGTTTCTGTACTACTCATTTCAACAGATACGTTAAAATTATTTCTGATTTAAAAAATCACAAGCTCTACAGAAATCATTATAGATGTACACAAACAACTCTTGAATATATTTTGAAATCAAAGTCAGGCAATTCATTTGGAAGAATACCATGGAATCCATGAATTTTTAAAGTAAGATATTGCTGTTGCTTTGTATTGTGAAAATATTTTGTACAGAGACAAAGGATGGACTGGCATTTTTGAAATTTAAGTAACTTAACCAAATCATTAAGACGTAGGAGAACAATTTGTACAGCCTTTCACAACTTCAAAGAGGTAGTCATACATACTTATCTTTTGGCAGTATCAAATGCAGTTTCTTCCAAGTTGTTCTTCAGACCTGGTTTAATATAATGGTTCAACAGAAGGAGATCAAACGTATCTTTGCTGTTTCTATTCCCAGCAGCAAGATGCAAGGGGGTCAAGAGGCCTTTAGTTTAGACACTGGTATCTGCATCATGATGAAGTAATAAAGAAGCCACACTGGTATTATTCCACGTATAAGCACTGTGCAGGTGTGTCCAGCCATTCACAGTTATTGCATGAATATCTACCTCGAGCCACCAACTCATGGACAATGTCTCAGTGTCAACTGTAGGCTTCCCGATGAAGAGCGGTATACTCATCTTCATCCCTAGTATTCACACGAGTGGCCTTTTTGGAAAGATTTCTCCACACTGTAGCAAGCCGATTAATTTAGGCAGCCCAAAGAAGAAATTTGCTTGGATCCTTCTCCATTTTTTTTTTTTGCAAATGATACCATTCCTCACTTTTTCATCTTGTTCCTTGTCTTCATCAGAATTGCCTAACCAGAGACTTTGAGTACCAGTTGGAATGAGGTGTCCATGTATTTCCCCAATAGTTCACATTGGTTGAACTAGTCAGAAAAAACTGGTGAATTTTCTGCATCTTTTTTTTCACCATGATTTGTTTTCTCTTTTTCCATTTTTACTATTCTAAATATTCTAACTGGAGAGTAGAGAATTGATAGAAAGCAGAGGAAAGATTTTCCTCCGTATTAAAAGGTACAGACTGAAAATGAGGACCAGTGGTGTCTTCATGTGCAGCTTATTCTAGGAATGAGAAAATAGGAAATAATACCTTCTATGTAAATGATTTGAGAAATGGCAGAGCAGAAAGTGAAATGATGCAACCAAAAATATAAAAGCAAAATAAATTAGGATAATTATGGAGCAATCATATTATCTATGAGAACCTTGAAAGAGAGAGAGGAAGAGAGAGACATGTGTAATGCACTAACTAGCCACAATATCCATGCCTCTGATCAATTTATAGAGCAAACAATTTTATTTTTAAAAGAGATGGAAATAGAATTTATAGTGTGTCTCTTTATGATGTGCAAAGTTATGTATTGATATACATTGCATTGATCACTTTTCTGTTACTGTGAGGAAAATACCTGCAAAGAACATCTCTGAGGAGGAAACTATTATATTGACTCATGGTTTAAGAGAACACAGTTTAAGAAAAAGTGTCTCCATTGTTTTTAATTATATTTTTATTATCTTAAATAATTGTACAAGGGAATTTCCATTCCACAAATCAGTTTTTATGTACAATGGATCTTTACATAACTTCCCCACACCCTTCCAGATCTCACCCCAGTTTAATTTTTTCTACTTTCATACTATCTGTATTGAATATTATGCCTTCACTCTCTTACTCCATAACTCTTTTTAATCCTTCCCTTTGAATTTTCCTCATAACTTAAGTGATAGTTTCCTGGTATTCATTTTGTTGGATTAAAAATTCAATTTTATAAGAAAATTCACCTTTTAAATTCTCCTCTGCAAATAGCATGCTTTGGTTAATATTGCTGTGAAAACTTGTATAAAGTTCTATCTTCCAAATATGAGACAGAACATGGGTCCTTTGTGTGTGTCTCTGACTTAGTTTACTTAACATATTTTTAGATCTATCCATTTCTTTGCAAATAATGTAACAATCTTCATAATGGATGGGTGTAATACAATTGTGTATATGTGCCACACTTTCTCTAACCATCCTTCTGCCAAAGGGCATCTGGGCTGTTTCCATAAGTTTTCTACGGTGAATAGTGCAGCAGTGAACATGGTCGTGAAAGTGATTTTACTGTAACCTTTTGGAAGAATTCATCACTATCTTTCTGGGAACAATCTTCTAGCCAGTTTTCCAGAATAAGCATATCCCTCTCTTCATCTCCATTAGAACGTATTGCAAATCCTCAAAAACACACTACCCCCTACAGGTCACAATAAGCTAAAACCACACGGTGCCCATATTTTTTCAATACTTTTTTTCATAATTGTACATATTATTTAGTGAGAAACTTCTATGTACTTTTCTAATGTGGGAATGAGGGACAAGACAATAGTGTAAAGGTAAGAAATATGCAATTTAATTAGCTATTATCATATTTAAAATCATTTTCAGCTCTAACTCATAACCTCACTTACTATTATTTTAATCTTTATTTGATTACTTCATCTATCCTCTAACTTATAACAGGTGAGTTAAATACAAAGGCAGAAACTGTGGTTTGATTTTGACATTCATGTGTGAGGATGCACAATATGGATAAATAGATTAATTGGATTTAATAGCTATTATCCATTTTGTTCAAATACAGATGATTTTGCCAAACTGATTCTCACAATTCATATTACATTCAACAACAAGAAACGTGTGACAATTCCCTTTGTTTTGCTCCTTATTAACTTTTGTTTCCATTTTATTTTATTTTTATTTATTTATTTTTCATCTGTCGTGGGGCTTGAACTTGGATCTGGGTGCTTTCCCTCAGCTCTTCAGCTCAAGGCGAGCACTCTACCACTTGGGCCACGGTGCCACTTCCGGTTTTTGAGTGGTTTATTGGAGATAAGAATCTCTCAGACTTCCTTTTCTGTCTGCTTTGACTTGCAATCTTCAGATCTCAGCCTCCTGAGTAGCTAGGATTACAGGAATGAGCCAAAGGCACCCGGCTACCATTTTATTTTATAATGTAGGATGATTTCACAAATCTATTGTAGATACAAAAATATGCTAAAATATTTCTATCCGTATGCATTGATATATACATACACACATATATTACACAGGTTATAAAGATAATTTATAACTTCTGTAACTGCACAACTTACTAAATTATTAAAATCATTGATGGCTCATGGCTGGAATCCTGGTTACTCAGGAGGCTGAGATCTGGCGATTGTGGTTTGAAGCCATCCTGGGCAGGAAAGTCCATGATCCTCTTATCTCCAAACAACCAACAGAAAATCAGAATTGGAACTGTGGATGAAAGTGGTAGAGTGGTAGCCTTGAGAGAAAAAGCTCAGGGACATCACCTAGGCTCTTAGTTCAAGAAGTACAATCTACCCAAAAAAATCTATTTAATTTACCCCTGTGTAAGTAGAGTATTTCCATCACCCAAGTGCACATCCATACTCATTTGCAAGGTAACTGTTTTGTCTGAAGTACCACAAAACATTATCACTTAAGTAGAAAGTATTGCAATGTGGGTTCATTCTATCTCTCTCATGGATTTTTCTCCACTCAAATACTCAAATCTTACAATTATTTAAAATCATAGTTTTTTCTTTAATACCCATAATATTAGAGTTTGAATTGAGTGTCTTGTGCCCCCAAAATGGTTGTTCTTACCACTTTGTCATGTCCTCAGACTTAAATTATTCTGATTATTTTTCAGATAGAATCTGGCTTCCTACTTGTATCTGATTTTGGGCTCAGTACACTTTATGTTATTCTTCCTGGAATTTAAAATAACAGGTGCATGGCATTGTGTACAGATCTTTCTGTACAGTCTGGGCTTTAAGCACTATCCTTACAACAGTTCACTCCCATGTAGTCAGGATATTCATAAGCTTGTCATAGTTTTTTTTTTATATTTGCATTTTCTGCAGGTTCTTCAGTACTGAATTAATTTATGTTTTCTTGGGTTGTTTTGTTTCATTTGAATATATGGATTATTGTTCTTCACTTTTCCTTTTGTTTCTTTCACTCATGTTCTTACCTAAAGTGCTGAGAAACCAATTCTTCTTTCTCAAGATAGTCAAGATGAATATTATTTATTCCAAAGAAATTTCAGTAATATTTAAACACCTCATACCTATGAATAGTATACAAATGCTAAGTTTTGAGAAGGGTCTTTTTATTTGCACAGCAGTCTTTGGCATACACAGACAGATCATGAATTTTATGAAGTTAGTAAAACTACAGATGCTCGCCAGAAGGAGAAAAACCTGTTATTGTTTGACAGGGTCTTCCCTTCTCATGAAAGAAATATGCTGCTTGATGCAGGATTACACAAAATCATATTCCTAGGAGGAACCTAAAAATCATCTAATACAACAGACTTGAGAGAGACGAATTGACTTCCTGAATAATTTACTTTTGGGTCAAATAAAAGCAGGCTTCCAAAGCGAGAGTAGACTTTAGAGAAACATGAGTTGTATGTAAATAGGTGCTTAGCTGATTTTGTTAATTTGTAAACTAATACAGGGAAATAAAGTACAGCAAGGTTAAAATTAAAGAACTTCACATTGAAATATTCATTTGTGTGTTTCTGCATGCTCTTGCGAGTACGCGCACACACATGTGCATGTGCTCATGCATACATTCATTATTCTTGAGGCTTGATATTGCGTAGGCATTATTCCTAAGCTTCTGTGCCCAAAGGTAGTGGTCTACCACTTGAGCCACTGTTCCACTTCTGGTTTTTTGGAGATAATCGCATGTATTTTCATGATTTGACTAGCTTTGAACAGTGGCCTTCAGATCTCAGCCTCTTGAGTAACTACCTAAGCTGATTCAGCCTATGAGTAGCTAGTTAAAATTCTGTCTGTCCTCTATGCTTCACTGCTCTTTTATTCTTATCCTGAGGTAATCACAAGCCTAAGTCATATATGTCACTATGATGGGCTGTGATAGCTCCGTTTTGAGAGGTCATGCAGTGTATATAGGAAGCCACTGTGCTCCAACCTATGTCAGTTTACACATCTAGGAGCTCTTGATTGGTGACACGCTGGACTGACTCAAACAAAATTCATTATTTTTCTGATTTTGGGGGGGTGAGTTGTCGTTTGGTTTTGGTATTTCTTTTTATTTTTTCTGGGTTTCCATTATTTTATTTAGTTAATTTTAGGTAGACTTGCTACGTGCCATCATAGCAGAAGGATGGAAGAATACAAAGAATCATCCTCCATATTCTTGAATGAAGAGATCATCAATCAATACCAGATGAAAGAGCTCATCGACCATGATACCAATGGACAAGTGAAGCTGGCCATCCACACCTCACACACATGGAAGTGGCAGTTAAAATACTCCTGAAGGGATGAAAGGTTAAAGTTTGAGGCAGTGACCACTTGTTGCTTGTTTCTGTCTAGCAAAGCAACACGTGGTGGTAATCCAAATACCTGGTTGATTGTGTGCCTTTATAAGACCTGCAAATCCTTTGGTCGGGGCTCTCCTCCTAGGCTCCACTGTGTCAGAGTGTAAGACGAGGCCCAAGCTGCAGCCCGTTTAAATAAAAAAGCTGTAGAGTCTGACTCTCAGTGGTCTTTTTGCTGGGAGGGGGTCCTGCAACCATGGCATAACATATTAGTGGGGTTCGTCTGAGATACCCCCCAAAAACCCCCGAGACCTCATACTCCAAAGGTAAAACAGCGTTGTCTTTGTTAATTTGTCTTGTCCTCTCGTTTGTCTGTTTTACTTTCATTTTCCCTTGTGAGGATATCCCCTCAAATTTGTAAAGGGCTTTCAAAGTGGACCCACTTGCACGACAACCCTGGAGGAACTGAGAGACGTCGCAGATCCTCTTGTGGGGAGGGAGAACCCTGCTGTATGGAGCAGGGGTCCTTGGAACCCCACCGTGAGGGGTGGGGTCCTTGGAACCCCGTTGTGGGGCGGGGGGTGGGGGTCCTTGGAACCTCGGCGTGTGAATTGTGGGGCAATGGTTGGTTTGGTTTGGGGCCTGAACTGACCAAGAGACCCTCCTAACCGAGGCCCAACTCGTCCACTGTGGTTCTACTCCTTCTGCTGTGGGGCATGGGTATGGAACCCCACCATGACAGGAGTCAGCAGACCAACTTGGGAGATCTCCACATTGTAAGCTTTTTTTTTTTTTTGTAACTGTCAGGCTTGCATGTGTTTTGTTTGTACTGTTTATTGTCTTTTGTACTTTATGACTGACAGGACTGGAAACCATGGGCAACACTCCATCTAGCCTCCTCGACTTACAAAAAGAAACTAAAAAAGAGGAAAAGAAAGTGTACCCACTGTTTTTTCAGGGAGATAACTTGGAAGAAGAAATGTTTCCTCACCCATGCTCCCCTTCCCAGGTTCCTTTTGCAGAACCTGAGAATGACCAAGAGGAGGAGGGAGCTATAGAACACTTGGCAACTGCCCTTAAAGTTTCTGAGGGGCCAGTCACTCGACGCCGCAGTAGGATCAACCCCCCATCTAATGCAGCTGTTTTTTCCTTACACGCCGTAGGTACTGTGGATGTGGATGGTCAACAGCAACCCAATAGTGTCCATTTTCTACCAGTCATCTATAAAATTGGCACATCCAAAATGCCCCTTTTTCTGAGAAACCCCAGGATTTAATTTGTTTGCTTGAAACTATTCTCTTTACTCATCAGCCCACTTGGGATGATTGCAGTCAGCTTTTACAGGTTCTTTTTACCACTGAAGAGAGAGACTGTATCTGAGAGACGGGCCAGAAACATATCCGTGGCCCCACAGGAGCGCCCATCACCGATCCTGCCCTGATCACTGCCTATTTTCCTGAGATCCGACCAAAATGGGACTACAATATAGTTGAAGGTAGGGAGCCACTCCTCATCTACCGCCAGGCTCTGTTGGCAGGTCTCAAAGCGGCGGCTTGCTGACCTACTAATATGGCCAAGGTTTATGATGTAAGACAGGGAATAAATGAAAGTCCAACAGCATATCTTGAGCATCTCATGGAAGCTTTTAATCAATATACCCCATATGAACTTGAGACCCAGGAGTCAACACAGATGATTATGTTTGCCTATATAAGTCAAACTGCACCAGACATAAAGTTGCAGGCTCTAGACAGCCTTGGTGAAAAGTCTATTAGGGATCTAGTAGACGTGGCAGAACAGGTTTACAATAAGAGAAACAGAGGAGCAAAGTCAGGAAAGGAAGGACAGAGAACGTAAAATGGAGCATGAAAAGAGAAACCAGGCCAAGGAAAACATGACAGATTTGTTGGACTCGCCACTATTGCATGCTGAGCATACCAGGTTCACAGATGGCAGCAGTTTCATTCGAGATGGAAAAAGGTATGAGGGCCCAAAAGTCACCACGGACACTGTGATAATGTGGGTAGAAGTACTCCACCAGGGAACATCTGCACAAAGAGCAGAGCTAGTGGCAGTAAAAAAAGCCCTACAAATGGGAAAAGGGAAGAGACTAAACATTTACACAGACAGTCGGTATGCTTTTGCCACCGTGCATGTACATGGAGCCATTTACCAAGAGAGGGGGCTGCTGACAGCTGAGGGAAAGACTATTAAAAACAAACAAGAAATTTTAAGCCTCATCTGAGCCTTATGGGAAACAGCAAATATTGCCATTATGCACTGCCTTGGCTATCAAAAGGGAACTGATTCAATAACCAAAGGAAATAACTTGCCTGATCAGGCAGCTAAGGAGGCAGTCCTCCAGCCCAGAGCGGAAGTACTGACTCTAGTAGACCCAGGGCCACGAGCTTTGCCTCCTGAGCCTCAGTATTCCCAAGAAGACTTGGAGTGGATAAAGAAAATTCCCAAGGCCTATAAACCCCCGGGCAGAGAAGGAAATAATGACTGGTGGAAAACAGGTGAGGGGAAACTTACCTTGCCACAAAGATTGGCCAAGGGGATTCTTAAGAGAATCCATCGGGTCTCTCACATGGGAACCTGAAGAATGCAGGACTTGCTCCGACACTCAGAAGTAAAAATTAGGCAAGGGAACCAACTCATTGAGGACATTGTTAAAAATTGTAAAGCCTGTCAGCTCACCAATGCCCCCAATCAGCCGGTTACAAAAGGAGCTCGCCTCCATGGAGTTAGGTCAGGTGTGTATTGGGAAGTAGACTTCACAGAAATTAAAACTGGAAAATTTGGATATAAAATTTTGCTAGTTTTTGTAGACACCTTTTCAGTATGGGTTGAAGCCTACCCAACAAAGCATGAGACCACAAACGTCGTGGCTAAGGAGATCCTGGAAGAAATTCTACCCAGGTATGGCTTCCCATCCCCCAATGGATCAGACAATGGACCGGCCTTTATCTCAAAAGTAAGTCAGCGAATAGCCGTGGCATTTGGGATGGATTGGAAATTGCACTGTTCTTATAGATCCCAGAGTTCAGGGCAGGTAAGAATCGGACTCTAAAAGAGACCTTAATTAAATTGGCCTTGGAGACTGGTGCAGACTGGGTATCGCTCCTTCCTTTTGCCTTGTTTAGAATAAGAAATTCACCCTATTGGCTTGTCTTTAATTGCTTGCTAATTTGGATGATACTAAATTTCTGTGTAAGCTTGACTATTTACAGCTGGTGCATAAGAGTATGTGGCCCCATCTTAAAGCATTATATGATTCTGCTTCTATTCCTACCCCACATTTGTTTAAACCAGGGGACTAGGTGTTTGTTCGAAGGCACAACTTGCGATCTCAGGAACCACGATTGAAGGGACCTTACATGGTGCTACTGGCTACACCCACTGCCCTTAAGGTGGACGGCGTTGCTGCTTGGATCCACTGCTCCCATGCCAGACCAGCTGACCTCTTTGCCCTGGATGACCATGGGGAAACATGGGAAGTCTCCAAGCATCCTACCCAACCACTCCGCATATGCCACAAGAAAAGAAAAATGGGCTGATTGTTATTGGTATACTCATTCAAGATCAAGAGCTGTTGAAGTTTAGTTTGGGGCCAGAGCCACAAGATTGTGGCTCAGGGCCATAAATCAAGGGAGGGGGGGAATGAAAGGTTAAAGTTTGAGACAGTGACCACTTGTTGCTTGTTTCTGTCTAGCAAAGCAACACGCGGTGGTAATCCAAACACCTGGTTGATTGTGTGCTTTTATAAGACCTGCAAATCCTTAGCTCTGGGCTCTCCTCCTAGGCTCAGCTGTGTCAGAGTGTAGGATGAGGCCCAAACTGCAGCCCGTTTAAATAAAAAAGCTGTAGAGTCTGACTCTCGGTGGTCTTCTTGCGGGGCGGGGGGGGGGGGGGGGAATCTTGCAACCATGGCCTAACAGCGAGAGTCCTCCAGTCATCAGTTAAAGAATGAGGTGGACATTTTTAAGAAGGTATGGCACAAACTCACCATCAGGTTGTACCAGGTGATGGAGAAGGAAGAGTATGTATATCTCATCAATGGAACTGGCCAGTAGGAGATACCTTCTGGGGTGGATCTCAAAATCCTGCCGCCTATATGAGGATGAAACCAAGAGGCTCTTCACACAAATTGTAAGTGCTGTTCACTACCCACACCAGAACAGAATCACACACTGAGACCTTAATTCCAACAATATCCTGTTGGATACCAAAGGCAATATCAAAGTCAGTGGTTTTATCTGAGCATCTGGGTCACCCTGGGGCAGTTGCTATCAAATGTGTGTGCTGCTGTGCTATTCCACCCCCCTAAATTTTCCTGCAGGAAAGAAATGATGGCCGGGTGCCAGTGGGTCACTCCTATGATCCTAGCTATTCAAGAGGCTGAGGTCTGAGGATCATGGTTCAAAGCCAGCCCAGGCTGGCTCTATCATCTGACCAGACTCATACTGATACCAAAGACTTATTTGAGGTGGAGATGGCAGTGGATAGAGATGGCTAGCAAATAGTTACAAATCTTCTCAGAATAAGCTGCTGAATGTGGGCCCAGGAACAGAGCAGTTCCAGACAAAGGGGAGAAGAACCCTAAGAGATATCAAAGATAACTTCACTTGAAAGGTAGAAGGCCCTGTTATTGAGATGGGAGAGATTTGTAGGTGGTGTACTAAAAAAAAAGAGTTGAAAGTGGGATCCACGAATTGAGATCAAAACACTGTTTGCCTAGCAAAACCCTCAGTCCAGCCAACAATACAATTGCATCAACTGCCTTAGATTTCCTCAGGAGGGATTGCATCCACGGGGCACCTTGTACTGCAGTGTAAACTGAATGTTGTAGTTATCAAAGCATGTAATTTTTGTGCATACAAAAACTACTTTAATTACACTTAAACTACATCCTAGTCATTAAAATTTTTGTTTGATTTATTTTATTCTATGTCATATTTTATCTGCATGCTTCCTTAACTTTCAATACTTTATTTTATCCCTTGGCAGTACTGCGGTTTTGATTCAGAGCTGGTGCTGGGCAACCTAAAGCTCTACCACTTGACCCCTGCCCCTGGCCTTACTCTTCATTTTACTTTAGATTAGCTCTTATTGTATTATTTTTTGTATTGTATTGTATGTACTTTGGTCAGAATCAGACTATGATTGTAATGTATTTTCCTGCTGAGAAGCTTTTTTGTCCTTTAATATTTTTTGTAAATATAATTTTTCTTCTTAAAAAAAGAAGGTACACAGAGGTGTTACATTTATATAATTCATTTTAAAATTCAAAACCTTATTTTAGAAGAGTAAAAATGCATATAATCACTAAATTTTATCTCTAGAAAAAATGGCTACTAGATTAAATGTTTTTGGAGGCTAGGTCAGTGGTATTTGGTATTGTTCTCACTTCAGCTCTAGAAAATGCTACATAGCTCCAGGCCTGCATGGCCTAAATAAAAGCAAGTAAAAAGTAAAAAAAAAAAAAAAAAAGATTCTTTAGGGCACATCTGTGGAAGATTTGAAATACATTTGAAATACATTTTATTGACCATTTGTACATTTCTGTGCTGATGAAAAGTGATATAGCAATTATGGTACAATATGACACATTCTTCTAACATAACAGAGCATTACCACATTACCCAGCAATTCCATTGCTCATTGCATAACCAAAAGAGCTGAAAAGAAAAAACTAATAGCTCCTATGCCAATAATAACAGCAAAGTTCACAATAGTCAGAAGTTAGAAATTCCTGGAGAGTCTATCAGATAAACAGGTTTACAGAATATGAGGTATGCATTAATGGATTATGACATCCACAAAAATGCTGCAATTAATATATGTCTGTCACGGATGGACACAAAAAGTAATCTACTATTTATGTGAAACATTGACTAAACCATTTTATAAGAGAAAATGGAAGATTAAAATTTCTGGGGCAGGTCATTGGGGTGATTATTACTCAATGATTGTGTGGATTTCATCAGTATCAAAAAGATAGTTCACAAATAGAGGTAATGGTGTGGATATAATTAATGTCACTGAATTTTATACGTGCCTAGCAAGCATGAGGCCCTGCGTTCATCACCAGTACATCCAAAAAATGCTAAATCTTCTTTGTTACCTACCTTGAGTGGTAGGTGCTTTTCTAATGTTTTGATTGTATTCCTCAGAAGATCTCTGGTGGATCTCTGATGTTTAGTCATGCTTTACAGATAATCCATTATTTAAATATTAATTTTGAATTTTAAAGGAAACCTCATATATTAAAATGAGGGCAATGCCTGCAGATCTAACTCAAGAGGCTAAAACAGGAAGACCCTTACACAGTCTAGGCTGCATAGAGAGGTCATGTCTAAATTTCCATGGTAGCTGCTGAAACTGGAGGGACAATAATTTGTAAGTAATTGCAAGTGATAGATAAGTTTCTGATCACATTATATTTTGGTCATGTCAGCTTGTATTTAATATTTACATGAATTTTTAAATTTTTCCCTTTTCCCTTACTCTTATCATTTCATTTTGAAACTTTATACTATGTTCTCATTTGCTACATTTAAAAAGAAACATAGTTTTCCTTTGTATCATATTAAACATAGTTTTTGATTTTTTTTCTATATTATAAAACTACTATTATTTACTTTTGAAAATGTTAGGGAAATGAACCCGAAGATATGTATTCAAATGTTTTTTTTTTTCATGCTATTGTTTCTAACACATTTATAAGATGATTTCTTTGTTGCTTTGTATGTCCCTTCCCCACAGTATAATTCCTGCTTTCACTGTATTTGATGTCTGCATAATTTGTGGAGAGGAAGGGGAAAAACAAATCGTTTAAATAAGGGTACAGGTGGACCCATTGAAACAATGAGATGTACAAGTCGTTATGTCAAAAAATGAACTTTACAACTTTGGTGCGGGAGAAGGTGGGTAGCGGGGAGGATTGGGTGAGGGAGTGGGGGAGGATTGGAAGGGATGGGAAGGGGAAACAAAAGAGGAGACTACAATGCTTGATAAGAAATGTACTCATTATCTTGCCCACGTAATTGTAACCACTCTGTACAGTATGTTCACAATAAAAAATAAAAATTTAAAAAACAGAAAATTTTTATGTTTTTTTTTCTGCATGTAAGGACTGGCCACTGTCTCAGAGATTTTTCTCAGTTCTGCCAATTGAGTCACAGATAAACTTCCAGCTTCATTCTTTTGAAAAGTCTTATGCAAAGCCCAGCACAACTAAGGAGGCTGAAATCTGATCTTGGTCTGAAGCCAGTCTGAGCAACGAAGTCTGAAATTCTTACCTCCGATTAATCACCAAAAAGCTGTGGGTAGTAGAACTCTATCTGGCCTTGTGTAAAACAGGGCAAGTTCAAGCCCTAGTATTGTAATTACATTAACAAGTCTCATGGACTTTCTTGCTTGGGTTGGATTTGAACTACAACCCTTAGATTTCAGCCTCCTGGATAGTTAGGATTTAAAGGCATGAGCAATCAACCGCAGACATTTTAATTTTTTTTTTTTTTTGGTCATTCGTGGGGCTTAAATTCTGGGTTAGGTGCTGTCTCTGTGCTCTTCAGCTCAAGGCAAACAGTCTACCACTTGAGACATAGAACCACTTCCAGTTTTCTGCTGCTTTATTAGAGATAAGGATCTCACAGAATTTCCTGCCTGGACTGGCTTGGAACTGTGCTCCTCAGATCTCAGCCTCCTGAGTAGCTAGGATTACAAGCATGAGCCACTGGTGCCCATCTTATTTTAATATTTTTAACTAGCTCTTTCTTGCCTTCAAACTCAGTACTTCTTTATTTTGTCCAATAGATCTGATCTTTGGGCCACATTGCTGTTTCTTAGTTATTTTGAAGGGAGGTAGGGGTTGAACACACTGTCTTTGTGTTCTTCAACTCAAGGCAAATGCTCTACCAGTTGACCTACAGAGCCACTTCAGGTTATCTGGTGGTTAATTAGAGTACAAGAGTCTCATGAGCTTTCCTGACCAGGCTGGATTTGAACCATGGTCTTTATATCTCAGCCTCCTGAGATTACAGTGTAGAGCCAGCAGTGCCCTTCTGTTTCTTAGCTTTTTGACTCAAGGACGATGTTTTACAAATTCAACCACAGCTTCACTGCTAGCTTTTTTTATTTGACATAAGTTTCTAATGTACTTTTCTGGGTAGTCTGGCTTCAAACCGTGATCCTCAGATTTCAGCTTTCTGAGGTGCTCCGATTACACACATGAACCACAAACTCACTGGTCATTTAAAAATATTAATATGTTTTTTTCCACTTTATCTTGTTATAATTTTCCTTGTTTTTTTTTTAACTTTTGTATATGTTCTAGTCCTGGGGCTATATATGAGGGCCCGGATGCAATGCCAGAGCTTTTTTCTTCTAGACTAGTGGCTTCGCACATAAGCCAAAGTATAGCTTGTGGCAATACTTGTTTTGTCTTTGTGCTTGAACTAAAGCCTTGGGTGCTGTACTAGAATGTGACTGCCCAGTTTGCATCTTGGGCCACAGCTCAATTCCAGGTTTTTTTTAACTCTTGTTAGTTAATAGGAGATGAGTCTTATGCAAAGCCCAGCATGAATCAGTTGGCTGAAATCTGAGGATCAGGGTTCAAAGCCAACCAAGGCAGGAAATCCCATGAGACTCTCAGCTCCAATTAATCACTGAAAAACTGGGAGTGGTAAAGCTCTATCCTTGAACAAAACAGCATAAATTCAAGCCAAACATAGCGCACAGATGCACACACAGAGAAAGCCTCATGGACTTTCTTGCATGGGGTAGTTTTGAACAATGATTCTCAGATTTCAGCCTGTCTTCATCCGCTCTCCTTTGAAAATTTTATGGGTCCTGTGGCTTGACCTCTGACTCTGGGGCCTATATCTTAGCTTTTACACTCAAGATTGGTGCTTTACCACCTCAGCCATAGCTCAAGGCTTTGTGCTGTGAAGCTGGACATAAGAATCTCAAGTATGTTCTTTCCTAGACTAACTTGACTCTGCAATTGTCAGTTGTCAGCCTCTTGTGTAAAAAGGATTACAAATATAATCATCAACATTTGGGTCATTTTAAAACTTTAATATGTGCTTGCTTCCACCTGTTTTTCTTTTTTTTCTTTTTTACTTGTTCTGGGAGTGGAAATTGAAGCTCAGATGTTGTCTCAGGGCATACATGGGACCAACCATAACATTTGGCTTTTGTGGGTTGGTTAATTGGAGAGAAAAGAATCATGTCTAGCTAAGCCAGATTCAGGAGGCTAAAAATTGAGGAGAGTCCATGACACTCTTTTCTCCAATGAACCACTAAAATCTGAGAGTTGTAGATTATTGAGCAAAATAGTGCAAGTTCAAGCACCAGGACTGGTAAACACACACACACACACACACACACACACACACACACACACACACAAACACACACACACAAACACACATGTCTTATGAACACCTATACTTGAGCTGAGCTTTAAACAGTATCCTCAAATTTTAGCCTAAGTAGCTAGAATTACAAACATTAGTCCCCAATGAAACTTCTGTTACTTGGTCTTTCTTGTCTTCTTCTACCCTTCTTTTCATTTATTTCATTGCTTTTGTTTGTGTTGGTCCTGGAGCTCGAACTCATGCAAGTATTGGCCTGACTCAGGAGGCTGAAATTTGGCCATCATGGTTTGAAAGCAGCCTGGGCAGGAAAATCAATGAAATTCTTATCTCCAATCAATCAACAAAAACCTATCCCCAGTGTGGCCACCACAAACAAAACAGTCTCCTGGAATTTCTTGATTGGGTTTGCCTTTACATAAGATCTTATATTTCAGCCTCCTGCTTTTCTAGAATTACAGACATGAACCAACAGTTCTGGGTTCTCTACTTCCAACCATTTAATTTTCTTATTGTGATGCTAAGGCTGGATCTCTGAGTCAGGGGATTGTTTCAATTGGTTTTTCATTCAAGGCTGTTGCTTTACAACTACAACCACAGTTTTATTTCTGGAGGTTTTTGCTGGTTAGTTGCAGACTTATGCACTTCCCTGTACAGGCTGGCTATGAACAACAACCTTCAGATTTCAGCCTTCTGACACTAGGATTACACATATTGACCAAAATTTCATGCATTGCTCATTTTGAAACTTCAACTGGATTTTCTCACAACATTTTTATTCTTTTTCATAATCCTGAGGCTTGAACTCAGGGCTTGAGCACTGTCCCTGAACTTCTGCTACTCAAGGTGAGAACTCTACTACTTGCGCCACAGTGCCGCTTTCAGTCTTTTTCATTTATGAGGTACTGAGGAAACAAACCTAGGGATTCAAACATGGTAGGCAAGCAGTCTGTTACTAAGCCACATTCCCCGCCATTCTTAGACCTTTTTATTTGTATTTCTATTTCCTTGTGTATGCTGGTCCTGGGTCGAAAAATCAAGGGCAGTCCCAGAAATTTTTATTCAAGATTAGAACAGTAAGACACGAACCACTGCATAACTTGTGGTTATTACTTTTTGTTTTGTTTTAAGTAGCTACTTAGATTTGAGTCCATGAATTCTCCTACCAGGGCTGGCTTTCAAATGTGATCCTCAGATTTGAATCTCCCAAGTGGCTACCATCAGAGGTGTGTGCCACTTAAGCTTAGCTCATTTTCATCTCTGAAATTGTCTGTTTCTTATCCTACCTTCTCTACATTTATTTATTTTATACTTTGTGTGTGTGTTTGTGTATATCAAGGTCTGGATGCTTTCCCAGAAATCATTTTCTCATTTCTGCCATTGGAGCCACAGTTCAATCACCAGGTTTTATTTTTCTTCCTTTTGGTGGTTAATTGGAGATAAGAATCTCATATAAAGCCCAGAAAGACATAGGAGGCTGAAATCTAAGGATTGTAGTTGAAGCCATCCTTGACAGGAAAATCCATGAGACTATTTTCATCAACTAACTACCAAGACTCTGGGAGTGGTAGTGCTCCTACATGAATTCAAGCACAAGGTTGGCACACACAGATAAAAAGCTCCATAGACTTTCCTGTTTGGACTGGCTTTTAACTGGTATATTCAGACTTCAGCCTCCTGAATAGCTAAAATAATAAGCAAGAACCACCAGTCCCAGGCTTAAATTTCAAATGGTAATGTCTTCTCTTCTTTCAGTTTTGCTTTTGGTTGACTTAGGGCTGAATTGGGAATTGTTTCCCAGGTTTTTCATGGAATTTCAGTACTTTACAACTACTATCACACCTTCATTTCCAGATTTTCCTGGGTACTTAGAGATAAAAATTTCAGTCACTGCTGTGCCCAGGCTGGCTTTGAGCTATAATCCTCATATTTCAACATTCTTAGTAGCTAGGAATACACACATAAACCAAAAACACATGGCTCATTTTGAAATTATAATTTTTGCTTTCTCCCATATTTTATAATTTGTGGTCTTTTTTCTTTCTTTTTGTAAGTGAATAACAAGGAATAAACGTGAACCAAAGCCCATACTCATTTTGAAACTTTATGTTTCTCTTTACCCATCATTTTAAGTTTCTGCTTTTTTGTTTGTTTTTTTAAATGTGTGTCTAGATTTTCAACCTAGGGCTTAGGTGCTGTTCCAAGCTTTCTGTTTAAGACTACCACCCAACCGCATGAACCAAAGCACAGCTTGTAACTTATTTTTGGTGCAAATTAGATATATGAGTCTCATGGACTCTCCTGCCTGGGCTGGTCATGAACAGTGATCCTTAGATTTCATCCTCCTGAATACCTCGTATAACATGTGTGAACAACAAATGTTTGATTCACTTCAACTACTGTCACTGACTCTTCCTTTTGTACTTCTGTTCTCCTTTTATTTCTTCTGTGTTTGTCCTGTGGCTTGAACTCAGGGTCTGGGTGCTGTCCCGGAAACATTTTCCCAGTTTTGCCAGGAGAACCACAGCTCAATTCCAGTTTATTTTTCTGTTTTGATGCTTAATTAGAAATGATTATCATGTAGAGCCAGACCTAATTCATGAGGATTCAATCTGAGGATCAAATTTTCTACCAGCATGGGCAGGAAAGTCCATGATATCACCAATTATAACCACTAAAATGCAAAACAGTACAAGTTCAAGCAACAGGTCTCTCTCTCTCTCTCTCTCACACACACACACACACACACACACACACACACACACACACACAAACATATCTTATGAACTTTCCTACGTGGTCTGGCCTTTAAATATTGTCCTCAGATTTTAGCTTCCTTTGTAACTAGAATTAGAGTTATGAGCTATCAATGATTGGCTGATTGGCTCATTGAAGCCTCGGTTATTGGCTCTTCTCTTCTTCTACCCTTCTTTACATTTATTAATTTCATTATTTTGGGTGTGTTGCTCCTGGAGCAGGAACTCATGCAATTCCTGGACTGTTTCAGGAGGCTGTGGTCTGACCTTCATGGTTCAAAGCCATGTTGAGCAGGAAAGTCTAAGATCCTTACCCCCAATTAACTTCCAAAAACTTAGGAGTAGTACAGTACTATCCCCAGGATGGCCCACAAAAAACTGTCTTCTGGACTTTCCTGCTTGGATTGGCCTTTATACTGGATTCCCATATTTCTGCCTCCTGAGGTTTTAGAATTACAGGCATGAGTCACCAGCACCAGGTTCTCTTCTTATGACTATTTTTTATGATCCTGAGGCTGGATCTCTGTGCCAGGGCACTGTTTCATAGCTTTCTCACTCAAGACTGGTGCTTTACAACTCCAATCACAGCTTCACTTCTGTTTTCTTGTTTGTTTGTTTTGCTGGTGATTTGATGATAAGACACCATAACCCTCAGATTTCATCTATCTTTGTATCTAGGATTACACACATAAAACAAAAATTCATGCTCATTTTGAAAATTTAGTTGGATTTTCCAACACATACTTTAATTTCTATCTTTTTTATTTCCACATGAATGCTGGGCTTGGGGATATAAATCAGAGTCTACGTATTGTCCCAGTAATTTTTTTCTGGTCTATCTTTTTTATTTATTTATTTTTCTTTTTATTGTGAAAATGCCGTATCGAGGGCTTACAATTACATGAGCAAGGTAATGAGTACATTTCTTATCAAGCATTGTTGCCTCCTCCTTTGTTTCCCCTTCCCATCCCTAGCCATCTCCCCACCACAACCCCATCGCCCTGAAAACCACCTCTCTGCACCAAAGTTGTAAATTTGTTTTTCAACATAACATCTTGTACATCTCATTGTTGCAATGGGTCCACCTGTATCCCTATTTTTTTTTGCCCATCATGGGGCCTGAACTCTGGTCCTGGGCACTGTCCTTCAGCTCTCCAGCTTGAGGCTAGAGCCCTACCATTTGTGCTACAGTGCCACTTCTGGCTTTTTCTGCTATGTGTTGCTGAGGAATTGAACCCAGGGCATCATGCATGCAAGGCAAGCACTAGACCAATGAGTCAGTTTCCCAGTTCAGTCCCACTATATTTTTAATGCTAGACCTCTAATATGTGAGTCATAGCACAACTTGGGGCTTTGTTTTTAAACTGTATTTGCCTAATTAGAGTTGAGTCCATGGACTCCCCTGCCTTGGCTGGCCTTGAACACTGATCCTCAAATGTGAGACCCTTGAGTAACTACAAGAACAAGTGTAACCTATTTCAGTTTTGCTCATTTTAACCTCTGAAATTGGCTCTCCTTTTTCTTCTTCCACCTTTCTTTTCATTTATTTATTTTATTCTTGTGTATACTGTCCCTGGAGATTGATCTAAAGGTGTTGGTAATGTCCCAGAAATCATTGTCTCATTTCTGCCATTGGAGCCACACGTCAAGCTCCAGCTGTTTTTTTTTTTCTTCTTCTTTTGGGGGGTTCATTGGAGATAATGTCTAATGGAAATAACAGAATGATTCAGGGAGCTGAAATCTGAGGATCAAAGTTTGAAGCCAGCCTGCATAGGAAATTCCATGATACTCTTTATCTCCAATTAGATGATAATGATTCCACTAATGAGATTGATAAAACTCCAGCCTAGAGTAAAGTAGAACAAATTCAACCCCCATGACTAGCACACACAGAAAAATGGCCAATGGAATTTCCTGCTTGGGCTTACCTTTAAATGTTATTTTCTGACTTTATCCTCCTATGTAGTTAATACAACATGTGTAGGCCACCAATGATTGATTAATTTAAAACTCTGTCGCTCACTATTTCTTCTCTTTTTCTACACTTCTTTATTTCTTTTGTGCTGTTCCTGAAGCTTGAACTCGGGGCCTTCGTGTTTGTCTTTTTATATCTTTTATATAACTTGTTTCAGTTTTGTTGTCCTAAAGTTTCGTTTGTTTATGTTGTTTGTATATCTTATTTTTATATCTCACAAAAGTAACTTTTAGCTTGGTACTGGTGGCTCATGCCTGTAATCCTACTCAGGAGGCTGACATCGAGGATCACAGTTTGAAGCCAGCACAGGCAGAAAAGTCTGGGAAATTCTTATTTCCACTACACTACCAAATATACAAGAAGTGGAGCTATGACTCAAGTAGTAAATTGTTGGCCTTGAGCAAGAGAACTCAGGGCTCTGAGTGCAAGTTCAAACCCTGGACTGGCACAAAAATAAAACTTTCATTACCTTATATTATATTAGGATTACTGGTGTGTGTCAGAATCCAGTCCTAGTTTTAAGGACCAACTTTTGTAGCAGGTGTCACTTTTGATTTTTTCCCTAGGAAATTTCATGCTTGTTTTATTCCTTGCCTTATATTTACATTCCACTAATGACATTCTTATTTTTCTGTTTGGCAGGACATTTCCATAATTCAATGACATATAAAAAAGCATGTCTTGAATTTTTCATTATTTTAAATAGGAAAGGGAAATGCTGAGTCTGAATCCAGCAGAGAGTGAATGATGGTTTGATTGCAGAGCTGTTAAATCTATTCCTGGATGTGGGAGGCTGCGATTTGCAGTGCTTTGGTGGATGAATTTTCATGCAGCTTCATAATAATCTTCTATGATGTCACAGTCAACCTTGCCATTACAACAGATAGGTGTCAGCCACTGATCTACCCTTACGTGGACTTTAGATACACAAAGTAGAAAAAAATAATTAGAAGAATTAACTATTAACAACAAGATCACAGCTTGATGAGCTTTCCTGACTGAATTCTGAGATTACATGAGCAGGGCAGTTTCATCTACACAAGGCTACTAAGCACTAAGGACCAGGCAATGTTGTAGGCAACTGGAGAAACAGATGTGAATACAGCTGCAAGTGGCCTGCTCCATGAACCTTTCATGTTGAAGGAGAAAACCAGAAATTACAATGATAATGTCAATATTTCAGAAGGATGGTAATGTGGGGAAACAGCTTCACATTGAGGATGGGAGGAAGGCACATATGATCTAACAGCAGGGGACATCATCCATGCAATTATTGCTTTTCCATGCTGGCTCCAATCTCAATCCCAGATCTCATCCTTCTGAGTAGCAAATTATAGGTATGAGGCACCTGCAATGAGCTCTTTTATATAAATAGCTATAACCAATTTTTGCTAGTTTCTTGGAAGTTTCTTGAGAGGAAGGTTCAAAATTAAATATATTATGTGTCTTAAACATTCTTTTCATTATCTTCTAATTATTTGAATATGAGCTGTCTTCCTCACTTTTGGGAAAAATCAAGGCAATTTTTTTCATTGTTCAAATCCTGGTGAGGGAAGGAAAACCAGAGCTTCTTTGCCAAACTAGAAAAAAAATTGTCATTTCAACTTACCAGTTTTGCCAAATATATGTCATGTCCTTGATGGATTTTTCATCTTCAACAATGTTAGATGAATGAAATGAATCAACCACATAGTAGCAAGTTTATCACAATGACAGATATAAGATCTCCACTTTCTACCGGATAAATCATTTGCCACAAGCATTAAAAATCTTGAATAAAAACTTGGAGATTCTTTCTCTTTATATAAAGTTGGATTTTGGTTTTGTTTTGTTTTGTTTTTGGTTCGAAGTGGGGCTTGATCTCGGGGCCTGGGGGCAGTCCCTCAGCTATTCAGCTCAAGGAAAGCACTCTACCACTTGAGCCACAGCACTACTTCTGTTTTTCTGGTGGTTATTTAGACATGAGCCTCACAGAGTTTGCTGCTCAGGCTGACTTTGAACTGCAATCCTCAGATCTCAGCCTCCTGAATAGCTAGAAATACAGACATAAGCCAGAACCTGGCCAAAGTTGTATTTTATCAGTTTTGCTGGCTTGAATGAATACCAAGGAAAAAATAGAAACTAAAATTGTTAGTTTATGCTGAAATTTGCAAAAGTTTTACCATGAAGAATAGTGAAATATTTAGAATTACATGTTTTGAGAGTATATAACTGATAAAATCTTATTGTTGTAAAATAATAAAATATATCTCTTTTTTTGTAGACACTGAAGTCTGAGTTCAGAACTTATACTTGTTGGCAGGCACTCTCCTGTGTGAGCCACACCTTCTGATCATTTTTAATTAATCATCTATTAAATAATTTGAAGCTCACAAGTCATCTTTTGCTAAGATTTAGTAAAATAAGCCTGAACTCCTGCCTTTTGAGTAACAGAAGAAATCCCAATATCTAGATGTATAGACTCAAAAAATGAAATACACTAAGAACAATCTTATCAATAAATAGGCAAGTGAATTGACTAGATCATTCCCCAAAACATATATAGGTGTATAAGGAATACATGAAAATATTCAACATCTTTAGTAATCAAGGAAATGCAAATCAAATCTATGTTGAAGTTTCATGTCTGCCTAAGCAGAATGCTTATTAAAAAAGAAAACAAAAAAACTCACAAGGAAGTAGGGAAAGATACCTTACACAATGTTGGCAATTAAATGAATCAGTGCAGCCCCAACAGAAACCAGTGTGGAAGTTCCACCCAAGAAATCCTACATATACAGCTGAAGAAATGTAAGTCAGCTTTATAGTAGAGCTATCTGCACACACATATTTTATATTAGGATTCAAATAATCACATTCCAGAATCGGCTTCCACAGGCAGAAAAGTGTGTAAAACTGTTATTTCCAAATAAGAATTAAAAAAAATCTGGGAGTAGAGCTGTGGACCAAGTGGCAGAGTACCAACCTTAATGGAAAAAATCCAATCAAGAGATTAAGGCCCCAGGTTCAAGCCTCAGGACTGGCAAACACACACACACACACACACACACACACACACACACACACACACACACACACACACACACACAATGCTGCCTATATTTTTAGCTAAGTTTCTTAATACCCTAAGATTCATGTACCTATGACAGAGCTAAATATAATGGGAAACATATTTATAATGATAAACTCCTACTGAAGAACCCAGGTTTTTTTTCTTGTTTTGTTTCGTTTTTGTGCTTATTGGACTTGATCTCATGGCCTAAGTGCTGTCTCTGAGCATTTTTGTTCAAGGTTGGTGCTCTACCACTTAGCTACAGTGCCACTTTCTGGTTTTGTGGTAGTTCGTTGGAGATAAAGAATCTCAAGGACTTTGTCCTCCACACACTGATTTCAAACTGCAATTTTCAGATTTCACATTCCTGAATAGGTAGAATTAGAGGACTGATCCACCAATGCCAGGCTAGAACCTGAGTATTTTCACCACTGCTCATTAGAAGAGTTCAAATCTTTTTACTCCAGAATACTTACCAAGCACAGTTCTCTCTGAATGGCAATCAAGCAAATACAGAGGTGACCATAGTTCACACCTGTAAATCCTAGCTACTAAAAAGGCTGAGATCCGAGGATAGTGTTCAAAGCCAGTCCAGAAAGGGAAATCTGGGAGAATTTTAGTCTCAATTAACCACAAAAGTGCCATATGTTGAGCTGTGGCTGAAGCAGTAGAGCTCTACCTTAATCAAATATCTCAGAGACATCTCAGACCCTGAGTTCAAAGCCCTAGACCAGTGCACAGGCGCACACAAGTGCACAATTTTATAACAGAGTTCTCAAACCTAGCAAGGTGCCATATTAATCCCTTAATGTCATGATTTACTATGAGAATTGGAAAAGTCTAACCTTTGGCATGGGCTGAAGTGCATGCTGGTAAACAGCATCTGGAGAGAGTAATTACCTCAGAGCCAGTCGGACCGACCAAGACTGGAAGTACGAGTGAGGTGGTGCAGGAACATGGCCCCTACTCCCCTATTCACCCAGACCAAAAGCAGGAGTATGGTGACACAGACACGCAACCCCCACTCACCCAGACCTGAAGCAGGAGTGAGGAAACATAGGCACATGGCCCCCACTCACCCAGAAATTAAGCGTGAGTGAGGCGAAAAGTGGCTTAGCCCCATCTTATCCAGACAGGAAGCAGTAGTGAGGTGGTGCAGGCACATGGTGCCTACTCACCCAGACCGGAATCAGCAGTGAGGTGACACAGGCACCATCGCCCCTACTCCCCTACTCACACACATCAGAAGCAGGAGTGAGGTGACACAGGCACATGACCCCCCACCCACCTAGACTGGAAGTAGGAGTGAGGTGACACGGGCACACGGCCCCCACCGCAGCCAGACCAGAAGCGAGAGTGAGGTAGTACAGGCACACAGCACCTACCCACCCAGACCGGAATCAGGAGTGAAGTGACACAGGCACGCAGCCCCAACTTATCCAGCCAGGAAAGAGAAGTGAGGTGATGGTCTCATGCCACACCAGAAGAGCCTAGCATTCTATGGTGGCCCCCTTCTCTTTCAGCCTTTGTGAAGGGCGGGTGGGTTTCATGATGCGCTCCAGATGTCAAGGGTCTGGAGCTAAGGATGCTGCCGCCCTCCCCCAACTGGTACTGCACCTGCTGCAGCTATGGTAGCAACTTAATTAATTCTAATTCACAAAACATATACTATGATCTATGAGTTTCTTCAGGTACTGCCAGCCACTTGCTAGTCAATTAATATTATAGTTGCCAAT
This sequence comes from Dipodomys spectabilis, assembly GCF_019054845.1. NCBI lineage: Eukaryota > Metazoa > Chordata > Mammalia > Rodentia > Heteromyidae > Dipodomys > Dipodomys spectabilis. The sequence goes on along the minus strand of NW_024870897.1, from coordinate 391,122 downwards.
GTCTAAGTGCTCACTAACTTGTAAATATGCTGGAATGGAAATCCTACTATCACTGCTGTCTTTTCATTTTTAGGAATGATTATTTGAAATGGCCCTTCTGAAGAGAAGAAGAGGAGACATGGACCCAACTATTCAATAGCGCCTTTGGGTGACACTATATTGGCCCAAGAATGAGTCGACACAGCTGGTATCCAGGTGTTTTGGGTTAGTCTTTTGGGTCATGCTTTCTGTTTGGCCTTGGAGAGTCTTAGGCTTCTCATTGTAGACACAGAAGCCATTTACTTTCTGCCCTTCTGAGATGGCATTTACTACATAGCTAAAATGGCCTTGAACTTACCAGGCTTCTGCTTAAGCCTCCCAAGTGATGGAATTACAGGCTTACCATACCACACCCAACTATGTGTCATGGGACATTTGAAATAGAAAATTCCTGACATGTGTGCTGTATCTACTAACAAACTTGTGCAAAGATCAAATAACTTACAACCCAGTTGTTAAGAATATAGACTCAGATTCAACTGAATTTCAAATTCAATTTTGGTTATTTGCCTGCTTTTGGTTAAAGAGGAAGACACTATATCACTGAGCTTTATTCACTTGTATAAAAATGTGGATGTATCCATGGACAGATGGCTCATGCCTATAATCTTACTCAGAAGGTTGAGATGGAAAGATTATGTTTCAAAGCCAGCCCGGGCAGAAAAGTCCCTATGAGATACTTAGGTCCAGTGAATCACTCAAAAACTCGAAGTGGGGCGCTAGGAAGTTGGCTCAGTGGTAGAGTGCTTGCCTTGCAAGCATGAGGACATGGGTTTGATTGCTCAGCACCACATAAGCAGAAAAAGCTGGAAGTGGTGCTAAGGCTCAAGTGGAGTGCTAGCCATAAGCTGAAGAGCTGAGAGACAGAGCCAAGACCCAGATATCAGGCCCCATGAACAACAACAACAACAACAACAACAAACCAACACAGAAGTGGGGCTGTAGCTCAAGTGGTAGAGTGCTAGAAAATGGATCAGGGACTGCACCCAGACCCTGAGTTCAAGTACCACAATGAACAAAAAAACTTTGATTGATTAGCAGTATTTTCCATCTCCTAGCTTTATGATTATTCAATAATCAGAATTTACTGAGCATTTCCTATGGAAAAGAGGTATTTTTCCTCACCAGCAAGTGATTTATGATGCTACAGAGCATGCAACGGATACCCTCTACTTCAGTGGAGAATTGAATGTAAATTTTGTGGGTCGTATTAGAATAGCAGGTCAGGAACAAAACTGATAAGGATTCAAGCTCTCTGTTAAACCATACTGTAGCCATTATGATTTTTATTAAAGGAATAATTTATTTAGACATTGGTGGCTCATGCCTTTAATCCTCACAGCTTAGGAGGCTGAGATCTGAGGAGCATGATTTCAGGCCAGTCCAAGCAGGAAAGTCCATGAGACATGTCTCCAATTAATCAGTGATAAACCCAGAAAAAGAGGTATGGCTTAATAGAGTATTATTCCTAAGGAAAAAGCTCTATTTAAGCTTCCCTAACCCTTCACGTCCTATGTTGGGACATTGCCACCTACAATGCTGCTGGACCATGCCTTCCCTTGGTATGTTTGCCTACAGCCTATAGGCTGTTTAGCTCTTGACTTGATAATGGCATGATCCGTGTATGGAATATACTGCCCAGAAAAAAACAACTATGATATAAGCAATGTTTGACAATGTGTTGAATCCAAAGTTGCAGTGGTAAGGATGTTTTCTGTTTAACTTTTTTCTTCAGTTAATTGCTTTTAAAAGATTATCTGCTTATTTAATTTACTCGAGGAACTCAAAAGTTAATATTTGGGACTTTTGCTGAAATTTGAAACTAGGCAAGTAAGAGCACCCATTGTCCCTAAATTCATCATTTAAAATTATTAAAACTTCATTCATATATTTCAGTCGTCAGAAATTTGAGCCAAGCATGGGAACTCACACTTGTAATGCTATCTGCTGGGACTTGACTAATGCAGAGAGGACTATGATTTGATGTTAGCCCAGGCAAAACATTCACAATATTGGATCTCAGTCAATATCTGAAACCAATGCATTGTGCTTTTTATTTCATCTACTCAGAAAGGGTAAAAAGAAGGATTGTGGTCCATGATGGCCTGGTCATAAACACAAAACCCTACCACAAAAATGTCTCAAGCAGAGCTGGGTGCAGGTGATTCATGCCTGTAGTCTTAGCTACTCAGGAGGCTGAGATCTGTAGATCACAGTTCAAAGCTATCCCAGGCAGGAAAGTCCATGAGACTCATCTCCAATAAACCATTAGAAAACCAGAAGTGGTGCTGTGGCTCAAGCAGTAAAGCATTCGCCTTGAGCTGAAGAGCTCAGGGATAGCGCCCAGGCACAGAATTTAAGCCACATGACCAACAAAAACAAAAATGACTAATGCAAAAAAAGCAGGTGTATGGCTCAACTGGTAGAGCACCTACGTAAAGTGCATGAGGCCCTGAGTTTAAGTTCTAGGATAAAAACGAGGGAAGGATGTGGATATATGGAAGGAAGAAAAGAAGGAAGGGAAGAATTATTCTGTATATTGTACTTGCCTAGTTATTTCATTAAGGTGGCTTCTCATTCCTTTTTCTTTTTTTTCAGTCTGTTGTGGGGCTTGAACTCAGGTCCTGGATCCTGCCCCTGAGCTTTTGTGCTCAAATCTAGTGCTCTACCACATTGAATTACATCGTCACTTGTGGGTTTCAGTGGTTAAATGAAAATAAGAATCTCATAGATTTTCCTGACCAAGCTGGTGTTGAACCTTGATCCTTAGAACTCAGCCTTCTGACTAGCTAGACTTACAGGTATGAACCACTGGCTCTGAGCACTCACTTGTTTTCTTTCTTTCTATTTTTTATCAGTCATGGGACTTGAATTCTGGGTGCTGTCCCTGAGCTCTTCAGCTGAAGTGAAGCACTCCACCAGAGTCCACTTATGGTTTTCTGATTGCTAACTGGAGATTAGAATCTCATTAGAGAGGTTCACAGGCAGATGGCAGAGGAGAAGCTGGAGGATAAACAAGCTCCAGCATAGAAAGCAGTTTTAGTGTTCCTAAACACTGTTTAGTGAACAGTCCTAGGCTAGAGAATCACCCCAAGTGTGCCATCACAGTACAGAGAGTTTGGCCAGAGAGGGAAAATCCAGGCAAGGAGGCAGAACTAAGCACTTGCTAGTAGCCAAGGCTGCAACGGATGCGGCGGCAGTGACACTGGACATAGCGGCCATAGCTATAACAGAGAGAGATCGGGAAAACAGCACCAGACACAGCGGGTGAGCAGATTCTACTCATCACCAGCAAGAACTGACAAGGAGCAGATATCTTCATCCTGAAGATCACACACCAGAGACGACTCAGGAACCAACACTCTAGCATGTGTAGAACCCTGACATCCTCACTCCTCAGGGAGAAGAGGAGGGAAAGCCATCCCTCCCCAACCACCAGAGATCTCCATCTTCCATACTGATAAAGGCCCCCCTGAGCAACTAGCTCCAAGTCAGGCCATGGAAGAAAAGAAAAGAGTCATTTAGCAGGTCACAAGAACCTGACCTAACCTTCCAGGCTCAGCTCCATCCAGGGGAAAATCACCCAGCCCAGATAGAGGAAGATCCGCCTCCCACCTCAGGACTTTCTTCACTGTGTAAACAGAACCAGAGGCTGCCCCTCCCTACAGCAGCCTAGAAAATCAATTAAAATTCAGTAAACACAAACCTTGAGAATTGATCCAGGCTGGGCCCTGTGAGTGTCTCTGGAGCAAGCCCCTCAGGGAAAAGCTAGTTTGCTGAAAGGCCTCAACCCTACCCAGAACCTAGCCTCACCACAGCATCTCCAAACTAGAGGAAACAGCCATCTCCCTCTTTTGTGATATTCAAAGCAGATCTCCCTCCCATTGAACTAGCCTGGGAAGAGGATCACAAAATCCTGGGTAAAGCAGAGAATTTTTCTGCCTGCTCAAACAAACTGACTTAAGAATCCAATCAAGCCACAGGAAAACCAAACACCACAAGCAGACCAGAGACTCCACCAAGAGACTGGTTATGGACACAGTGGAGATAAATGATCTTCACATCCCCCCTCCAAAAAAAGAACTCTGTAACTTTTTTTAATTTTATTTTTTAATTGTTTTCTATTAATCTTTTTTTCCTCTCATAATTTTTATTTTAGGTGTATATGTGTATGTGTGCTTTTTTATCTCTTCTAATTTTTTGGTACTTTTTTATTTTCTTTTTTTTTCTCTTTCTTTCTTTTTTGAGTGACTTAATTGCTATTCTGCTCATCCCCATATATATAACCGTCGTCAATTATTAGACCTTATACCCCATGGTATACACACTTAATCCAGAAATTTATTACTCAATTCATAAGCTCTTAGGCTTAAATTCTTTAGTAGCAATATTATATCTTTATACCAATATAATTTCCTGTATGTCTTTTTTTTTTTTTTTTTTTTTTTTTGCTGGTCATGCGGCCTGACCTCTGGGCCTGGGCACTGTCCCTCAGCTCTTCAGCTCCAGGCTAGTGCCCTACCACTTTGAGCCACAGCTCCACTTCCAGTTTTTTCTGCTTTTGTGGTGCTGAGGAATCGAACCCAGGGTCTCATGCATGCAAGGCAAGCACTCTACTACTGAGCCACTTTCCCAGCCCTAATTTTTTAATAACTAATTTTAAGCACTTTTATTTTTTAGTTTTTCATGTCTCCTATCCCTCCCCTCCTCTCATTCTATCCTTCTCTCAATATCATTTCTTTAAACTTACATAATTTTTAAGTGTTTCATTGTTTAAATTTAAATTTTTATTTCCATTTTTCTTCTTTTCTTTTAAATCTCTCTCCTATCATTCTGTCCAATCCATTTCCCTCTCTGAGATAAGAACTTGGTTAAATTCACTCTTCTTTTACCTCTCCATATCCCGCTAATCAGTGGTATTGCTCTGAGGAATTACTGTCAAAGTTTCCACAGTGCCTAGTCCAAGGCCTCTCACAAAGGCTACTAGCCCAAACTGTCTGAGCCTCTGTGTGACTTAATCATCATTGAGCAACTGCATTCCATGGTTTGTGAGACATTCGCTTCTGTGATCATATGCACATGAGGGCCCAAGAAGAGAGTTCCCTGGAACGAATGTCCTAAAATGCAAAACATCTACTAGGGCAATGGAAACCCATGGTTGGACATGCTTAATTTTTTAGCCTGTGCACTGAACTAACAGGAAAACATTAAGACACAGTAAGAAACGCTGGTGTAAAGCATCAGAAAGGCTGAGGAGAAGGGAGCCCCATGCTCAGGAATATAAATGGAGCTTACAAACCACTGCAGGCTCTGACTTTCTATGTTGAAGTTCAGATTAACAGGAAGCCCAAGTTTCTAAGAACTCAGTGTCTAGGTTATATGCCTCTTTCAGAACTTCTTTCCCTCCTCCTGTGCTTTGAGAACAACAGTTAGTACAGTGTTTCTGTCTACTAGGGGCAGTTTTTCTCTTCACACAATGCTTAAAGTAGACAATAGGAAGCTGCCATTAAAGTGTACAAGTATGAAATAGCACACAGTGCTTGCCCTGAATTCCTGGACCTAAAAAGTTCCCAATTCTGAGCACAAAGTGATCATGGGTGTATCCTAACAACCTCCACTGAATGGAGAAATTTGAACAATTTTCCCAAGGCAGGTATTGTCCAGTACGGTAGTTACCACCTATAATCCTTGTTATTAGGATGGCTGTGATCTACTGGAACAATGAACTTGAAACTGGGCCAAGACGAGACAACTTATAGTTGCTGGAAACGGGGGAAGACAACTAGGAGAATGTTTCTCTGGCACAGACATGGATATAATTACAACAAAGTTCTAAATTGTGGCTCATCAGTAAAGACTATCATCATACCTCACTAAAGGTAATAACTAAACATAAAAATTTTAAAAAAAACTACTTGGATTTCAGTACTAACATCTTTTTAAAGGTGTGTGTCTGGTGTCTGAGATTTTGTATGGGGCTGCATTGGTTCTTAAAAATCATCTTATTGGCATTATCTTTAGGTTTCCCTTTCAAGTCTGGTGGCATTCTAGCTGTATCGCTTGAATCACACAATTCTTGACTTCTGTTGGTTAACGAGATAAACATGTAAGGGATTTGTCAACCTTGATTGGTTTCAAGTTATGATCTTCAGATCTCACTCTCTGGAGTAGGTAAGGCTATAAGAGTGAGCCACTATGCTCAGCCCAGTATTTCCATAAGTTACTTAATCTTTCTGAATCTCAGCTTCTTCTTGTGTGGAAAGTGGACAGAATTATTTTGTGGAACTTAGAATCTGGTGGGAGTTATGACTGGGTACAGGAAGTATAAGTGTTCCAGATGTGCAGACAGAGCCTGACAACCTCATAAAACTACTGATGTTTATATTGAAATGAATTAAAGGAATTGGAAATGAGGGATTTTTCTTTTTTTGTTTATCCATTTCTGGGCAGTGAAGGAGCCACAGAAATTCAAAGAGAACAAGGAAACAAATGCAGCAGTGGTACTCTGTAGATATTATGTTGACAATCAACTATACCACTTGAGGGCAGGGAAAGGAGGGAAAAACATAGAGAAAAGAAGTGATGAGATTTTCGAACACAAAATGAACTCATTATCTGAATTACAAAATGGTGACCCATATGTCCACTGCATTAACAATAACAATTTTTAAAAGTCCAGGTTGATGATTCTCTCCTCCAGTTTTAGAGGCCCTTGAGACTGAGGCCTACCTATAGAGTTTTCGAAGGTCAATTGATATGATAATTATTATACAGCCAGAATCTCTTAACAAATGTTATAAAAAGTATTTCATTCGTAGTACTTCTTTCTGTTTGAATGGAGATTCTATATGTTATTGGCAGAGCTATATTTTTACTTTTTGTTTTCAATATTGGTCAACAGTTGAAATCCTTCTTGAAGCTTTGGGACAGAGGTCTGCTATATCTTAGCACCCTGCCCCTAACTAAAATGGTAATCAACCTTTGAAACTAATTTACTTGCGTATGAGTTTGTTTTATTTCTTTATTCATTTATATATTTGTTTATTTATTTATTTATGTCGATGGTGGTGAATTCTGGGCCTGGTCGCTGCCCTCAGCTCTTCAGCTCAAGGCTAGTGCTCTACCACTCGAGCCACACTACCACTTCTGGCTTTTTCTGCTTACGTGGTGCTGAGGAATAAAACCCAGGGCCTCATACATGCAACGTAATCTGTCTACCACTGATCTTCCTTCTCAGCCCCTATGAGGGGTATTTTAGTGCATGGGTCTATGAGGGAATCCTATTCAGCAAATGTGTTCATTTGCCACTAGACATTATTTATGAATTATCTGATAGTTAACGGATAAATTGTTATCATTTTTACTAGGAATTGTTTGTTTTCCTATGCTAAAAACATGGAGGAGGGTATTGTAAATTAAAACTGCAAAAGAAATTTAAGATCTTGGTGCTAACAAATGTGTCCAGTTATTACATTAAACAGAGAATTCAAAGTTCATGAATACAGAGCTCAAATTTCTTATACTACTTATTTCAAAATGCAAATTAAAGGGAAAATCAGACAGGAGATAAAATTTATATTGTATGTTAATTTTTAAAGAGGAAAATAAGATCCTAGATGGCAGATTAAAGGCAAAGCAATATCAAAGCCCTATCTGCTCAATAAGAAATAAGAAGCATATTTGAAAAAAAAACTGCAAAGTGCACATCAGGCAAAGGCAAGCAGTCAGAGCCTACCACCAATAGAGCAACAACATATATCTCAGAAAAAGGAAACAAGTTCAGACCGTGCTCATCCTTATCCCTGATTTCAATAATACATATACACCCCCTACACACACACACACGCGTGCACACACACACACACACACACACACAAAATGAATGTATGCAACAGCTCAACCTACTCACATCCACTCAACATGAATCAAAGATCTTCCTGTAATATTTGAAATTTTAAGTTTCAAGTCTTGTACATAATTGATAATAGATGCATAAGTAATATTTTCTGAATAGCACTCTGCTATGAAAGTGAGAGTTCATGATGATTAAAACTCCTTAAAACATCTCTGAATCTCAAAAAAATTAAACAACAAACAATCCGAATTTTGGGACTGCATTTCTACCAGCTATTCTGCAAAGACTTAATAAGAAGATACTTATGAGACCCAAAAATTAAATACTAAATTCAATTGATACCTGAGTAAGTGAAGAGAAAGATGAGAGACACTGATCAGAGAGATCTATGCTGCCTCCAGTTCTCAGCCAGCTGTACACTGTGGCATCTTTGCTGCTGCTGGACCTTAGTTGTCTTTTCCAGTGCAGTGGCCACACTGGGGTTGGATTGGGCGTGATAGGGAGATGAGTGTAGGCCACATGGGAGGCCACACTGGAGTTGGGGCTTGGGGAGGTGGGGAGGGGAGAGGAGGCTCTGGCAGAAGCTGGTGAAGTGAGGAAAGAGGCAGGGAATCAGAGGCTCAGGAAGCAGCATACCCAAAGGCTGCCCGGTTCTGGAGAGTGTCTGTGAGGTGGGGTTGTTGGGGCGGATTCCATGGGGCCTAGTGGCCTGGTGAGAAGAGAAAGGAATCTCAAGTACTGCAAAGGCAGACAATGAAAATTAAGATCACAGTGGCTGAACAATTTCAACAACAAAGGTGGGGACATGGAGGTAAACTCTGGGGATGGGGAGGACGGCAGCACTGGGACAGCGGCGTTCAATCCTTTCTGGACATACCTGGAAGTGTGTGAGGGCTGGCTTCACCACAGGTTTGACCTCACTCGACTTGAACGGGCACCCGGAATCGTCACTTCAGCCTCAGCCTGCCCCATAGAGCCAGACTGGCATAAATGCTGAAGACCAGGCAGTGGCTGGGAGGCTATGCCCAACAGGGTGGAGGAAGCATGGCTAGTGGGTGCAGCTCCAGCCCAGCCAGGCCCAGGGCCACCGTGGATGTTCGGACTGTAGATCTGGAACAGGCACTGTGCCCCAGACCAGTGGGGCTTCCAGCGACTTGCGTGGTGGCCACCACGTGCATGTTGGGAACTTCATAAGCATGGCCCAGGCATCTCCACGGAAAGGTGCATTCACTCTTGTGCCTCTCCTGTCTTCTGGACTCTCGCTGTTCTCCTGCTTCCTGCTGAAGTACCAGGCAATAGACCCCCCCAAAGGCCAGGAGGGAGCCATTGCCAATGTAAATGCAGAAGGGTCGTTTATTACAGCTCGAGCTGGACTCACAAACCTTCCCTGACACAGCAGGTCAGAAATTGTGAGTCCCAATCTCTTGTTCAGCAGGGTTTTGTATTGTGTATGAAGCAGGGGGAAGGATCATTACAACACTGATTTTGTGATAGGTCAGTGGTTCGGAGTGAATCTAGTCTTAAGTTTATTGGTTGGGGTATGATCATTTCCAGTAAGGGCAGGGACTTTCTAGCTTAGCAGTTACAGGATAGATTGAATGATACATAGCAAGCATATTGTAAGGTGGGGTAGGTGGGACCAATCACAGGAATGCTGAGGGGGCTATTCCTGGATTATTTCCTGGCCTAAATTGCTTCCTGATAGAGTTCGGAGATAATCGGTCAGGGCAGTCTGAGATTCCTGGACAGATCAGGGCTGTCGATTTCTTAGTTATTTTTACTGTTACATTTTCTTAGAACATGAACTGACACTCTTTTTCCAGTAGCAGATAACAGATGTTTTCCTTAGAGTTTCTGAAATCACTGCCAACTTATTTGTCCTCTCACTGACACTTCCAACTACAGAAGTCAACTTCTCCACGCCAATGACAGGCCATCTCGGAGATATTCACAGGGCTATGTTTCCTCTCTCCATTTCAGGCCTTTCTACTGAAAGAACATCCTTACTAAAAACTTTTTAGTTCTTTATAGTGAGGAAGAAAAGCAAGGCCTAGTTGCAGCCATCGAACCAAGAATTGAGGGCCATGGCTGGAGCAAAACACCCTGAGAAAAGATGGATTCATTTTTGTCAAAGACACAAGGCTCTATGGGAACTCTCATTCTAACTGATTTTCTAGTAATATATTCACAGAATATGTAGACTATGTAATAATGAAAAATGACATATGCAATGTGAATATGGAGGGAAGTAAGAAAAACTGCAATGGCCAGAAGTAATTGGTTCTTTGAAAGAGAGCTGGTAGGTACTCTGTTTGGCCTCTAAGCCTTTTAGCACAGTATTTTGTATTGCATTCAAACATATGAAGTTCTTAAAAAGTAAAATCAGGACAAATAGTTAAAAATAAGTTAATTTTCCTAATAAAGTATCACAAACTGCATCTTTAAATTCAGAGGTACTTAACATGAAATTTTTCTCACGTTAAATTGCCTTTTGTTCTACCGAAGAGTTGATATTCGAAAATTCCCAAAGAGAATTATTTTTTTTTCTTCCTTTTTAAGGAACCATAGTGAAGTCCACCTGTTTCTGCTGTGAGCTGTTTCTTCCACTTACTGCCCAGTTGCTGTCAATACTCATCCCCATAGGAGACAAGCAGCTCACATCCTGCCTTGATGACATGACAGGTTTGGTAGAAGATCTACCTGTGGTACTGAAAGGCCCTCAGATTCTGTTTCTCAGCATACCTGCCACAGTTCATATACCTAAAGTTGAAGCAGGCACAGGAAGGAAACATAAGAGGGTAAGTTTCTGCTCCCTTTGGATCTACTCTTAATACTCATCCACTCTAGAACTCTAAGTGCACTGTTTTCAAAGCCCAGTTCCAGACTTCTCTCAATCCTGATTTGTCACAAATAGATTGATATCCAGATTCTCTAAATTGAGTTAAAGTTTATGTCATAGACTTGGGTGGGGGCATGTACTCGGTTTCTAGATTAGCACACATCATTTGACATTTGGCCCAAGTATTTTTCCTTAGATTGGACTCACTCATGCACCTGTCTCCACTATGTTCCCATAGAAATTCAAAGAACCCATTGTCTTATAAAGAGAATAAAGGGAAATTTGTTTATTCATGATGTCGGTTCATGATAAGACAATGGTTCCCCATGGCACAGGGCTGCAGGACATATCATAGACCCACTGCTCTCTGAAACTCACCACTGCTCCAACTCTGCTTCAACGTGTTTGTGTGTACCTTAATAGACTAAAATTCTTTCTTGTAGATTGTTAGGGCACTATGTACTTTGCAAAAACTAGGAAGAAAAATTATAGTTAAATACTCCTACAATGAATTTGTTATTTCTGTCTCCACATGTGTTTCACAATTACTCAGGGAATATGATTTATTCAACTACTGAGGGTAATTCTTTGACTCTGATACAGTATGTGCTTTATAGATGCAGGATCTATGAATGAAGTTAGGTCCTTTGGTTTTTATTCTGATGTGTTAATTTTGTCTCTCATGGAAATTTTTATTTTGATACAGTAAACATATATATGCATACATACTTACATACATAGCAGAGCTATGATTGAACGCAGTAACTAAACTTACCTCTTGCAATACAAGCACTCTACCACTTGAAGCATGAGCCCTTTTTGTGTTGTTTATTTTTGAGGTATTTTTTGTCTGTCAAGGGGCTTAAACTCTATGCCTGAATGTTGTCCTTCAGCTGTTCAACTCAAGGCAAGCGCTCTACCACTTGAGCCACAGCGCCACTTTTGATTTTCTGGTGGTTTATTGGAGATAAGAGTTTCACAGCCTTTCTTCCATGGGCTGGATTTGAACCATGATACTCATATCTGAGCTTTCTGAGTAGCTACTTACAGGTTTGAGCCACCAGTGCATAGTTTATTTTTGAGGTGTTTTTTCCCCTGCTGTCCTGGGTTGCCATTCTGCTTGTGCTTGCATGGATTGCTGGAGATACTTCACTTTATACAGCCATTGTACTTCCAAATGTGCACCAACGTGCTCAGCCATTGGTAGTAATGGGGATCTTATAATCTTTTATGCTAGGACTGGCATCAGACTGAGATCACATCATCTCTATCTCAAAAGTCCAAATTGAAGGTTGAGCTATGGAACCCAGCTATACTATTTATATTTTTATTACTTTTCCCTCAAATATTCATAATTTTGAAAGCACCAAGTACAGCAAAAGAAAAATGGAGATATGGGAATCCATTGAGAAAGGTGTGATAATCAGGGTGCAAGTCTTCTGAGGAGAATATCCTATTAGGAACCATGAAAATGACTGCTGGACTCACTCCAGTTGGCCTGGGATTTATTTTTTGCATCTACACATAGAAGTTTCTCCTTTTTGTGATCTGAATTTCAGAAAGACAAGCTAAAGGCTTTTGAGTAATAATCGGCAAAATCACATTACTTGATTCCAGTGATGCTCTTTGAGCCTGCATGGATTCAGCAGTTGTGAAGATATAAGATGCCGTCTACACATCTGAGGGGATTTGTCATAGTCCTAACAGAGGCTCCTTAAGCGTGGATGCACTTTGCCTCTAACACACTCTGTTTATATGCACTATACTTTGATCCTAAATCAGCATGTCCATGTTTATGCAGATTCCACAAACACATACAACTATTTTGTCCATGTCCTAGCAATGTTTCATTGGAGGCACAGGGGAACACATGGAGTTAGAGAAAGGGGGGAAAGGGAAGGCATTTCTTACCATCCAGGAGTACCTATTGTCTGCATCTTCATCTTCTATGATCAAGCCCCCATAGGGGCTAAAGTGCAAACCCAATGGCAGATCAGATTCCTCATTCCATACTCTAAGCCTAGCCTGAGGAATACTGTACTGACGAATTCTCAGCCCAGTGGGCAGACTGAGGACTGAATGGTCATAATGCCCCTTGTCCACCACATTGTCTCTTTCAAATATAGGTGATCCATGAACAGTGTAGCTGGTGATGAAGAAGTGCTGACATTGCTCACAATCTGAAGCAAGAGCAGCAAAAATTAGTCAAGAAATATGTACATTCTCAGATTTAACAATGATGAGAAAGCACAGAATGCATATCATTGTCGCTTAGTTCTTCATGTGAAGTTACTAGAGTAAACCAGTAATTGGGGGCAAAATGACCTGATGAATTATTATAAAAGCACATTTGCCTTCTGTTTGACCAAGCACAGAGGGTTACTTACACAGGTAATCATCATCATGGGGTTTACGGATATCTTCATAAGCATAACTCTTTCTTTCCTGTAGGCTGTACATGCTCATTTTTACCTCCTTTTTCCTACGTCTAAGTTGAAAAACAATGGTTAGTTAAGTTGGGGATCAACAATGTTTGTCCCTATTTCTTCAGAAAAGTAAAATCTCTTACTATCAAATTATCATCTATTCTTCTCACATACTCCAGTCCCCCATTAACCTTTGACTCAGAGATACAAAGACTTCATTATAACACTAACTACAAGTTTCTAATTCAATTTTAAGTTTTGGCCATTCCCATTTTCAGGTTTAATTTCTACTTCATTAAATTTCTTATAAAGTGGTCATTGATGAATTTATTCATTCAGAATATGTGTTGAGTGTATGTTAAGTATTGAGCAAAGATGTGGACATACAGGATTGAAAATGTGTGGTCACAGATATATCAGATACTTTGCATTTATCTGTTATTTTACCTTTTACTTATCGTTTTCAGACAACATGCAGGTTGTACACATTTTTCTTGCCAGTCCTGGGGCTTGAACTCATGGCCTGGCCACTGTCCCTGTGCTTCTTTTGCTCAAGGCTAGCACTCAATAACTTGAGCCACATTGCCACCTCTGGCCTTTTCTGTTCATGTGGTTCTAAGGAATAGAACCAAGGGCTTCATTCATACAAGACACATACTCTACAACTAAGCCAAATTCCCAGAGCAGTCTGTGCATCTTTATCCATGCTCTTCAGATTAACATTCAGAAGTTCAGGGAGATTGTAAAATGTGTCATGGCCTAAGTGCCTCCAGATGGATAATAACCCAAGTGTGTAACTTCATTGTCAAATTCTTATGTACTGCTCATTGGAAACCTAATTATTAGTTCCACAGCTTAGTTCAGCCAATGTTTGAACTTTCCAAACTCCACCTCACATAATCAGATTACCCTCATCAACCTTGTTAGAATTTCCAAAATTAGTAAATTTCCCAAATTATTTTCTCTTACCCAATTTTTGTTTGCAGTGTTGTCCTTGTGTATTTGCTTCTCCAGGATGGAACACTGGTTTCTGGGCCTCTTCTAATCCACTTGACTTTGAGAAGTTTGTAATTCCTGAGAACTTCTTCAAACTAGGTTCCTTACCTAAGGTTGTCTTGGGCATTCCCTTCAATGAAAGTCACATATAGAATTAGAATCTATTTCCTAAGCCTTTCAACTCCTATCAGTTTTGTCTCAAATCCATATAAGTTAGACTGAGGGAGGGAGAGCACTTGAGAATACAAACCGAAGAGCAAACAAGGTCTGTGAATGAAGGAAATGAAGCTTGGAAGAAGACATGTCTAGTGGAGACATTTAATGAAAGACAACACGGGGGAAGTGGAGAATTACAAAACTTGGCTGGAAAAAGATATAACAGAGCAGTGAGAATAGGAAGAAATTATTGGCAGAAATCTATATGGACAATTAAGTACATTCAAATTGCAACTAGTTATAACAGATGACTTTGAAATTAGTTTGACTTTTTTCTATGTAATTTTGCCTGAAAAAGTATGTACCATCTAATAGTTGTATAAATTGGTATACATGTCTGTTTTTGAGGTGATAAGGTAAAAAAAAGTGTGATACGGTAAAAAAAAGAAAATGTTCATCAGGCAGACTCTAGTGACTCGTGATTGTAATCCTAGTTATTCAGTAGGCTGAGATCTGAGCATTAAGCATGGCAGCCAGCCCAAGCAGTAGTTAGACTTATATCCACTTAACCACCATAAAAGCCAGGAGTGGTATTGTGGTTCAAGTTGTTGAACCACAAATTGGAAGCACAAAAGGAAGGGTCTGGAACAGTGATTAGGTCCTGATTGTAAGTCTCAGGCCCAGCACCAAAAAAAATTCACCAAAGAATCTTGTGAATTATTAAAATACAGCATCAATGGAACTAAGCATTTATTTCTGCTTTTTTTTTTCCGGTCCACGGCCTAGGCCTTTTCCCTGAGCATCTTTGGCTTGAGACTAGCACTTTACCACTTGAGCCACAGCACCATTTTCAGCTTGCTTTTCCTGTTTATGTGGTACTAAGGAATCAAACTGAGGCCTTCATGCATGCTAGGCAAGCACTCAACCATTAAGCTACATTCCAAGCCCCTAATTATTTGTTTTTGAGCCCTGATATAAATTTACTTTCTGTGACATCTCTAGTTGAAATAAATTAGTTGAAATTGATTTGAAGACGTAAACTTCAGTATTTCTCGAGCATGTTACTTTTACTTAAATTTCAAAACTGATTAATTATTACATATATTGATTATAACTTATTGTTTATCCTGAAAATATTGAGAGGGGTTCAGTTGAGACTTCAGACCTCTGAAGAAAGATCAGTTATTGTCCAACCACTCAGACTCACATGTAGAGGCTACAGCTAAACAAACAACTATGGAAAGTTCCAGAATCAGCTAACTAAAGCTCAGAAGAAGGGACCAATCCTCCTCTTCCTCAAAGAATTGACATTTGAAATTAGCCTCAGAAGGATATGTATCTATGTGAAATATTATGTCACTTTTTTTAGTTGTCACTAAACTGTCCTTAAAACTTACAAATAGTGTGGATTTATTGGTGCATCTATCAATTTGTTATAACAAAATGAAGAGTGATTGGAACAAAGATTGGAACAATCATTCAGTGAATGGTGTGAAGGTGTGAATGGCTAAGATAGATAAGACTTTATAATGCTGTGTAAGTATTTATGAACTTGTAAGTGCCTTTAGAGAAAATGTATTGGTAGACTTCACCACCACTAGGTGTGATCTCAGACACAATACATTTTTAGATTTCAGTTTTCTCATCACGTAAGTGATTATAGTTTACTATTTGCCTCATTATGTTGTTGTAATATTCAAGTCTGTTTGTTCATGGGACATTTAAAATAAAGTCTAAAATATTGTGAAAATAAAATAAGTGGTAGTGATTATTGTGGATATGAATTGAATCTTAGAATGAATATGATAAGAACAGAAGAGATCAGGAAAAGGAAGCAGATGTTCCTAGGGCTTCTTCTCTTACTTGGAACCATGAAGAAAGTTTACTCATCAATAGAATTTGGGAGACATTTATCTTCTGACGCTTACCCTGTTCAGTTCTGAAGGTCACCCAAGAAGGTTTGACTAAAAGTAATGAGAAATCTGGATTTTGGTTACAAAATATCTCCAAACTGTGGATTCTCATTTTTGACAGCAAATCTCAGCCAGAGAGAAAAGACTCTATTTTAGGAAAATGTTTTCTGAATTATCATTAAGGCTTGTCCCTATATTTTTTTCTTAAATTTCTTCAAACCTAGACAAAACCCATCTTTGCTTCACTCTGTGTTCATAAGCTATCTGTTATAATTTAATTGGCTTTTGATGACAAGAAACACTAAGCAAATTAGGAACAAGAGGGAAAGATTATTTAGTTAAATAGCATACATCATGGTCAACTTAGTTTTATTTCAGTGATGAAGGATTGTTTAACACACATAAATCTTAATGTGCAATGCAACATGTAAGCAGATCAAGGACAAAAATCACACACTCATTTCTCTGGATGCAGAAAAAGCCTTTGACAAAAGTAAATATTCTTCTTTTTTTTTTTGGTCAGTGGTGGGGCTTGACCTCGGGGCCTGTGTGCTATCCCTCAGCTCTTCAGCTCAAGGCAAGCATTCAATCATTGAGGCACAGCACTACTTCCAGTTTTCTGGTCGTTTATTGGAGATAAGAGCTTCACGGACTTTCCTGCCCGGCCTGGCTTTGAACTGTGATCCTCAGAGCTCAGCCTACTGAGAAGTCAAGATTACAGGTGTAATGCCCAGTTAAAGTCAGCATTCTTTTATCATAAAACCCTTGAGGAAACTAGTGATACTGGGTATATATCTCGATAGGATTAGGGGTATATGTGAAAAATTAAATCATTTCTGCTAATAGCAGGAATGACACAAATGTTTATTTTTTCACTCTTTTCCCATATTGAATGCAATCAAGCCACAGAAATAAGCAAAGAGAAAGAAATAAATAGGTCAAAAGAGAAGAAACCATTTAAATTATGCTTGTTCACAGATAACATGATCCTATATTTAAAAGATCCTAAAAATTTCCAGAGAAAAATTCTAGATCTCATAAATGCTATTGGAAATGTGCCAGAATATATGATCAACATGTAAAAATCATCAGCTTGTCTGCCAACAATGAACAGTCTGGGAAAGAAATCAGAAAAATCACAATAGTCTCAAAAAATTAGCTTAAGACTGTGCTTAACTAATGAAGTAAAAGACTTCTATAATGAAAAGTATAAAACCTCAAATAGAACTGAAAGCCAACCTGGCCAGGTAAGTTTGTGAGACTCTTATTTCCAATTAAGCACCAGAAAATAGGAAGTGGTGCTGTGGTTCAAGTGGTAGAGTGCTCACCTTGAGTTGAAGAAGTCAGAGACAACACTCAAGGCAACTGTCAGGACTGACGATGATGATGATGATGATGATGATGATGATGATGATGATGATGATGATGATGATGATGATGATGGTGATGGTGATGATAATAATAATAAAGTTAAAAATTGGCACTATGGATTGCATTTCATTCTTCCAAAATTATAAGTTGAATTCCCAATCCTCAAAATATTATTTGGAGATGGAGCCTTTGGTAGGTAATTAGGGTAAGATGACATCATGGAGGTGAGGCCCGAGATGGATTTAACTTTCACAGAAAAAGAAAAGAAAGATCCTTTCCATCTCAACTGTTCTTCCATTCCCAGTCATGAACATATCAAGGTTTCGTGTAGATACACAATAAGATATAGGCCATCTACAAACCTAAAATAGATCCTTCAGCAGAACCCAGTCACACTAGCGTACTGGTTTGAGTTTTCAAGCTTTCAGAACTATGAGAAATAAATTTTTATTTAATTAATTCACTGTATACTATTTGGTTATGGCAGAATTAGTTGAACACACAATGATAAAAACACTGGAATTCACCGATTTTTACAAAGAAGATACATAAATCTTTGTATGTGGCTAACAAATGTATGAAAATATGCTCAATATTACTAAGCAGTAGGGAAATGTAAGTAAAATGTCAATGACTCTTTAGGATGCTTACCATAAAAGTAAATAAAAGGATACTGGATGCTGGGCACTGGTGGCTCTCGCCTGTAATCTTAGCTGAGGAGGCTGAGGTCTGATCATGGAGCAAAGCCAGCCTGTGCAGGAAAGTCTGTAAAACCAAAACACCAGAAGTGCCGCTATGGCTAAAGTGGTAGAGCACTAGCTCTCAGCTAAAGAACTGAGGGACAGCACCCAGGCCCAGAGTTCAAGCCCCACGACCAATAAAATAATGGAACCTTTGCTCGCTGCTGGTAGAAATATAAAATAGTGCAGTTGCCTTGGGAAATAGTATGAAAAGCACTCTAAAAATTAAAAGCATTACTAGCTTATTATCTAGCAATCTAATTCCTAATATACATAGAGACAGGAAAGAAGGAGGAATGGAAAAAAGTAAGGAAACAAGGAATGTAAATAGATCCTAAATAGATATTGGCACATTCAGTATAACTGCAGCATTATTAATTCTATTGACAGTTGTAAAGAGGTTGCATAGGAAAACATAGACATTATATATGAGTTCCAAATTACATAACTACATAAAGGAAGAACAGTTAAGTTTCACCTGTCTTTTCCCAGGTTTATCCAATGTGAATAACATAGACAGGGATAACATTTCCAAAGTCTATCATGGATCTTTGGCACAGAGTACATTGCAGATTCCATGTTCAATTCAAATCAAAGACATCAGGCTGCAACCTTGTGATTTCTGTCACCATTCTCTCTGTCTGGTCTGTTCTTTCTATGTGAACTCTCTAAGTGAAGGCATTTGACCACATAACCCCTCTGTGATATATAAGTGCATACCACACTGGAAACCCTTCAAAAGCACAATCTTACTTGGGTCAATTTGACCAAAAGATGAAGAATACAAAAATCTTGAACAGAGAATCAAGTGGACCAATCTCTCCATGACTCTAGTAGCATTTATTCTTCTCTCAACTCCAGTAAGAAATTGGTTCTATTTTTGACAGTTTCCATTTTTGTTGTGATTGTTCAATGTCTTTCTCTGCGTGGTTACTTCACTAAATGGACTACCTTCCATGGTCTTTCATGAGATTGCAAATGACTGCAAATAAGTCAACAAATATATGTTTTCCAGGTGTTAGATAGAAAATCAATGCATCAAGAAAACATGGAATATAATATTGTATCAAATTGCTGTATGTACTTATCTACGCAATAGAAAGTGATGAGGATCACTTTTTACTTGAATTTTACCCTACTAAACATCTAGCAGAGTCCTGCCTCTATCTATGTTTCTCTCATCCCTTGGATTTTTGCAACCATCTTCTAACAAGCTTCTCTTTTGCCACGTTTCTAATTTTTTACATTGCTATCAGATTTTTTACCAAAACTATTTTTAATAGTGTTTTGATAAGTTATCTGAAGAGAGCGAGAGAAAGGGACAACAGTGGTGATAGAGAGATACTCATCTTCCTAACAACTCCAATTTCATCCTCCAGAAGAGTGAGAAAAATCAGGCTCTTACCATCATCCATAATGATATTTTATTATAACTCACTCAACAAAACAGCAGAATAAGTTAAGAGTGAGTCACTCATCTCCAGTGATTAATTAAGCACTGAAATCATTTTGGTGTTACTCATCCATAACCAAATACAGAATTCTCTTCTTTTTATTCACCATCCAAAGAAACCCAAAGTGGATCTATGGCTCAGGTGGTAGAGCAATAGCCTTGAGCAAAAATGTTTAAGGGCAGTTCCTAGACTCTGAGTTTAAATTGTAAGATTTATGTCCGCACACAAAGAAAATGTGTTCCCAAATATCTGTCCTCCCATGTTCTTTGAATGTTATATGAATGATCTAGGGATAAAAAGTGTCCAGACAGATTTTAGGCTCGTGCACATTTTGTAATAAACAATATCTTTCATTCAAAAACTGAACTGGAAATAGTGTCATCTGTGTTATGAGGAATGGACCACACATACTGTGGAGACTTTAAGGGAGCAGTGGAGAAATCTTTGCTCTCATGTCCTGGGCTTAACTCAGGACAGTCTTTTCACATCTATTGTTCCCCAAAGAAGTGGGTGATCATCTGACTCCAGTCTCAAAGGGCTGGAACTCTTATTTCTGAGAAGAGTATATAAAATTATCTTGATAAGTCATTGTTTATTATACAGACACAGTAAACAACTTTATGCTTTTAATCACTCTGCATGCCTGAAAGTAATAATGCTCATCACTTGTGTCCAAATCTTTGAATAATATTCAAGTATATATATCCTACTCAAAACAATGAAAGGATAAGAATTCTTGGTTCAGTGAATGCTTAAGAGTAAAAAATGATTTCCCATTACACCTAGTTACCTCTTCAATGAAGGATTTCTCTTCATAAATTACGGAGATCTGTGACAACAGTTTTCCCACATTGGGTTTCTTTTCTGTGTTAATGTTCCAATGCTTGCTGAAGGTTGACATCCAGTTGATAGACTTCCTCTAATGCTTACTTTTACGGAGATGCTGTCGTGTGTCCAAGTCTTTGGTACCTGTTGAGATATAACTTTTTGCTGAATGTGTTTCTTTATTTGTTGTATTTAGTTTCTGTCTTGTGGATTTTCTCAATTTCACTGAGGACTGACTTCAGATTAAATGTCATTGAACATTTGTTCCATTCATTAGGTTTCGTTTCTCCTATATGTCAGTTCTCTGATCAACAATGAGGTATGCCTCCCAGATGAAAATCTCTACACACTGGTAATATTCATCAGGTTTCTCTCCTGTGTGTGTTCTATAAATTAACGTGTGTTAATGAACGTGTGTTTCTGGTGCAAACAGAGGGATGAATTCTTTTTAAAAAAACACACTTGTTGCATTCATAGAATTTCTCTCATTTCAGTGTTCAGGGAAGAATGCTCAGCTGAGCCTTCTGGGTAAAAGGCTGTAAAGTTGCTGCATTCGTGAGACTTCTCTCGCTTGTTGGTGCTCTGATGCAAACTGAGTTTTCTTCCAGGTGAAAGACTTTCCACATTTATTACGCTCCTAAAATTTCTCACCTCTGTGAATTCCATTATGCTTACTGAGGTCTGGACTCTGGTTGAAGGATATTTCACACCTGTTACATTCACAAAATTTCTCTCCTGTGTGTCTTCTCTGATGATCAGTAAGTTCTGCTTCCAGGTAAAGACTTTCCACACTTAATACATTCAGAAACTTTCTTACCTGTGTGTGTGTTTTTGATGGATGTTAAGGTCTGCCTTCTCAGTAAAAGATTTTCCACACAGGACACATTCATAAGGTTTCTCTCCTGTGTGTCTTCTGTTTTTGTTAAGTAAGGTTTGCCTTATGGGTGAAAGATTTTCCACACTGGATACATTCATATGGTTTCTATCCTGTATGTGTTCTCTGATGTTTGTTAAGGTGTACCTTCCAAGTGAAAGAATTTCCACACGTTACAATCATAAGGTTTCTGTCCAGTGTGTCATCTCTGATGGACAGTAAGTGGTGCCATCTGGATGACAGACTTTACATATTTTTCATATTCATAAAGTTTTTCTCCTGTGCGTTCTCTGATGGAATGTAATGTGTGCCTTCTGGGTGAGAAACATTCATAAGGATTTTCTTATGTGTGTCTTTCTGATGATCAGTAAAAGCTGCCTTACAGGTGAAAAACATTGCACTCTCGATACATATGTAAGATGTCTCTCCTGTGATTTTTCTCTGATGATTAGTAACAGCTTCCTTCCAGGTGAAGGATGTTACATACTCGATACATTCATAAGGTGTCTCTACAGTGTGGATTCTCTGATGGATGTGAAGGTCTTCTTTTTGGATGAAAGACTTTACATACATGATATAATCATAAGGTCTTTCTCCTGGGTGTCTTCTCTGATGATCAGTAAGGACTGCCTTCTTGGTAAAAGACTCTCCAAACCTGTTAAAATCATAGGATTTCTCCCCTGTATGTCTTCTCTGATGGACAGTAAGTAGTGCCTTCTGGTGAAAGATTATCCACATTTGTTACATTCATAAGGTTTTTCTCCTGTATGTATTATCTGATGCAAAGTGAGGTATGACTTTAGCCAGAAAGACATGCCATATTTGTTGCATTCATAAGTTCTCTCTTCTGTATGAGTTCTCTGATACATGTTGAAAGTTGACTTCTGGGTGGAAACTGTCCAATCCTCATATTCATAAGGCTTGTCCTCTGTGGGCATTTGAGGTGGGAAAGTGAGGTCTGACTTCCGAGATATATAATTTTTTTTGATCTTATATACTCATTGGAGTTCTCCTCTGCATATTTGCTCTGGAATTTTACAAGGTGAATTTCCCTACTGATAGGTTTTTCACATTAATTACCTGAAAAGGATTCTCTCTTTTGAATATTTTCTGATGAGTAGTGACGGTACTTCTTATGTAGAATATTTTTCCTTATTCAGGGCATTCTGATGTTTTCCTCTGTCCCTGAAGTATTTCTTGGGCAAAGAGAGGACACTTACCATAGTCTTTCCTATATTCATCATGGTTATAGGAAAGCTGTTCCACATAAGCCCAACTATGTCTAAAGAATATTGTCTGTGACTGAAAAAAAATCTCCTTTTTTACACCACATTCAAAATATTGCTACTCATCATTTTGATCAAAATGCTCCAAATATCTCAGGGATTGTTCAACTACGGGAGACAGAGCAGGCCAATATGCACCATGCATCTCATCAGGTTCAATATAGAGAAGCATGTTCTGGCACTCAATGAACTCCATAATTTTCATCCCTAATGAGTTTCTATTATTCCCAATCAGCTCTGGGTTAGGATTTGAACTCATATGAAAAGTTCTTACTAATTTGTGACAGGTACTTCACATAGATAGGCATGTGGACTTTCCTGGCAGGTCTTAATCATGTACTCCATTTCTTGGACATCTAAAATGAGACATATAGCCAGGTGCTGGGGTCTTATGCTTATAATCTTAGCTACTCAGGGGGCTGAAATAAGAGGATTATAGTTCAAAACCAGCCAGGCAGGAAAGTCCTTGAGACTTTGGCAATGTTGGGATTTGAACTGAAAGCCTAGCAGGCCCAATTGGTGAAAGAGTCAAGGTGAGGACACCAGCATGTGAACTGAGGAGCTAGGCCATTCCCAGGACCTGACAATGAGCCCTAGGGAGGGCCAGGATTAGCATAAATTCATACTTGATACATAGAATCTGTATTGACATATATGTGTGCACAATATCTTACATTCGGTGCATTTCTTCTCCTTAATTTATGTCTAATTTATGATGGTATTGTGAACTTTACTGAGTATGGTGACATATGTAACTATACTGACATGGATGACGACCTGTTCCCATGGTTATAAGGTTGCCTATGCATTCATTCTTCATCCTAGCTGAGACCCAGGACTTCCACATTAGAGGAAATCAGGCACAATGACTGGCTTCTGACATCATGCTGAATCTTTTGTGAGGCCTGGGATTTGAACTCAGGTCTGGGTAACCCCGTTGCACTGTGGGAGAAGGGGAAGCTCATCATCCCTGAAGACTAGAATGTCAGGCCTGGTCCAGGACCTGATTTGAAGTCCCAGCAGTGGACAAAATAACAAGCTTACATTGTTAAACATAGGATCTCTATTTACATACAGGTGTGGTATGCATCTTGCTTTCAATTTAGTTATTTTTTAAATTTTGAGTCTTATTCATGGATGTATTGTGTATTTTATTGAGTATAGTGACAGGTATAGCTGTGCTGCCGTGGATGACAACCTATTCCCATGGCTATACAGTTGCCTATATAGCATTCTCCATCCTCGATGAGGCCCAGGACCTTCACAGGACAGGAAATCATGTGGATCCATTGGTTTCTCACATCAGGATGAATTTTTTGGCTGTGCTGGGTTTTAAACTCAGAGCTTAGCAGGCAGAATTGGGGAATGAGTCAAGGTGAGCACACCAGCCTGTTAGCCACTAAGGTGTTAGGCCGTTCACAGGACCTGAGCTTGTGCCCCATGAGGGTCAATATACTCATGAAATCATAATTTAAAGACAGGAGCTATTTCCATACATGTTTGGGCGGCATCTTGCGTTCACTCTACTTATTCTCTTGATTTCATGTCTTATTCATGGATGCAATATGTATTTTACTGAGTGTGATAATAGTTATAACTATGCTAACGTTGCTGCCAACCAATTCCCATAAGTATAGAGTTGCCTATATAGCATACTCCATTCTAGCTGAGACCCAGGACGTTCACAGCATAGGAAAACTGGTTCAACCATTGGCTTCTCATATCAGGATGAATCTTTTGGTAGTAGGATTTGAAATCAAGGCCTAGTGGGCTCAAGTGGTGGATGAGTCATGGTGAGCACACCAGCACGTGAGCCACTAAGCATCTAGGTCTTTTTTGGAACCTGAGATCAAGCCCCGGTGGGCGCTATAGTAGTCATAAATTCAGAATTTAAACAGAGGATCTCTATTTCCATACATGGATGGGCGGCATCTTGGGTTCAGTGTAGTTATTGTCTTTATCTGGTGTCTTACTCATTGATGTATTGTGTATTTTCTTGAGTATAGGATGGCAGATATAACTGTGGTGACCTGGATGACAAGCTATTCCCATAAGCATAAAGTTGCCTATGAATTTTCCATCCTAGCTGCGACCCAGAACTTGCACAGCACAGAAGAACAGGTGCAACGAATGATTTCTCACATCAGGGTGAATTTTTGGAAGTGCTGTGATTCGAACTCGGGGCTTAGGAGGCTCAACTGCCCAATGGGTCCACATGAGCAAACCAGCCTGTGAGCCACTAAGGAGCAAGGCTGTTCCCAGGAGCTGAGATCAAGCCCGAGGGAGGCCACAAGAGTCCTCAATGCATCATTGAAACATGGGATGTATATTCACAGCCGTGTGTAGACTGCCTCATGCATTGAGCGTAGTTATCCTCTCTATTTTGTATGCTATTCATGGATGTATTATGTATGTTCTTGAGTATATATGACAGGTGTAACTGGGCTAACATGGATGACAACCTTTTCCCATGGCCACAGGGTGGCCCATGCATTCTCCATCCTAGCTGAAACCCAGGACTCACACAGGAAAACAGGTGAAACGTCTGGCTTCTGACAGGATGAATATTTTGGCACTGCTAGGCCAATGGGTCCACATAAGCACACCAGCCTGTGAGCCACTAAGGAGCTGGGCCATTCCCATGACTTGAGATCGAGTCCCAGGGGTAAGGCAGGGGGAGCACAATAGTCATCTATTCATAAGCTGAAGGTATTAAGCAAATAAGTACATATCTGTATAGTGTAGGAGAGATGGAGACCTGTGATTGAATCCAATCTACCCTGTGACTATTGATTCTTGGATCTTCCCCAATGCCTCCATTTAATGACTGTGATGATTATGGTCACGCTTCATCAACCCTTCACTAAAAATAATCGATACCCCATGAGTCTTGAATATCATTTCCTACTCGAATCCTCAGGAACTACTCATTCAAGGAAGAGATTGATCGTATTTCATGGCTCTTCTTAGGTCCGGAATTGAGAATCTCAGGAACTCCTGCCATTCCCTCAATGTAGGATGGCTGACCAGGATTCGACCTCGGGGTCTCCATTGCCTGGTCATCCTGTGGCTCCCCCGACAGCCAGCAGGCCTTCAGCCACACCAGGTCACCTTCAATCTGCAGTCCACCGGGTTCGGTCTTACCATGGACAACATTCAAATGAAAATAAACCTAAAAGCACCAGTGGGAACTTCCCGCACTTTTTTCTCCTCCGGCTTTTTACTTTTTCCGACAATCCCTGGAGTCCTAGGATCTGAGAATGGGCTGTGGGTCCGGAGGCTGCAGCCTAGGATGATCGGTCCTGAGGCAGAGTTGCCACAACTTGAGTTCAAGCCCCAGGTCTGGCA